>NW_025780595.1:0-48119 GCF_021130785.1 Homalodisca vitripennis | reverse complement strand
AAAATTTAGAAACATTTTCATCGTGTAATTTAGATATTCTATAAATCAGTCGAGATTCTGCCATATTTGTAGTAAAATGATTTCCGTTGTATAAAATATTCAAAGGATTCTTTCATTTGGTTGTAGAGATTTATACTATTTGGATCTCCATGTCTTAATAAAATTTCCATTTCTGGGTAATCAATTTCAAGTTCTTTCAATCTTTTCGGTATTTCTCTCTTTTGAGCTCTGATAACGTAATAAGGATATTCCCACATGTGATTCTTCTTAATTAACACAAAAATCATGGTGTTTTTTTTCTTATCAAAATCTTTTTACAAACAAGATCTGGTTTCATTAAGTCAATTTTTACACTTTGTTTTGCAACATTATTTCCGTTTTGATTTTCATCTTTAATTTGCAAGTGCTTATAACTTTGTCCTCTAAATATTTAATCTTGTTTTCAAGTTTGTACACACCAAAATTTACGAATACTTGGTAAAACATCTCTCGTAACCCATTGTTGAAAGCTTTTTGCTTCTATTTTATGAGATCTTAAAATTAACGAATAAAGTCCTGATTCATTAATGAAAATAGTATCTTTGTGAATATTTGCGAGGTGGCCCCTCGAGGGCTACCTTATCTTTTAGATAAAAGTATTGAGATTTGTCACCTTCATCGACATTATTTCTAATCGCTTTTTCTGTATTGTTATATTCCAATATTTCTGCAAACATCTTTAGCCTTAAACCCAAAATTCATTAATTTTTCGTCAACAATTGTTAAAATTTCTTTATTATTGAATTTTTAGTTGATTATTTCTTAGATCTATGACTGACTCCATTTAGATAGAAAAAATTTAACAAGCAATTTTTATTTTGAGAGACCTGGTTCATTAATAAAAAACAGTACAGGGATGAAGATTGTTAAGGGGGCCATTCGAATAGACCCTTGTTTTTTAAGTAAAAATAATTGAATTTTGTCATCATCATCAAACGTTTAATATGATTGCTTGTCTAGTGTTTTCATATTCTAATATTTCTGCAACATCTTTCGCTTTAAACCAGATCACATTGTTTTCGTCTACAATAGTTAAGATATTTCGTGTTATCGAATGTAAGTTTGGTTATTGAGCAGGATCCACAACTGACTCCATTTAGAAAGAAAAAAAATTAAACAAGCAAATTATTTGAGTGTAAAGTCCAGATTCATTAATAAAAATTGAACTAGGATGTAATGTTTGTAAGAGTCCGCGATTCGATACCCTTGTCAGAACGTATGTTTTTGAATATATTTTCTCGGGGTCTATGGGATAGACTCCAGTGATTTATACATTTAAGGGCTATTTTCTCGTCATTTATCGTCATTTTTAATCTAATCGCCTACTCATCAATCTTAAATAAATTGTTGTTTTACTCTCCATTATTTAAATAAATTTCCCTCAGAGTCTTGGTATAGTTAGAACGATTTTTTGAATTCTTTTAATATTTTTTCTAATTGGAATATAATCGATTTCATTCGGTTTTTTCACTGATTTTTTGATCCATAAGCAACATTTGGGAAAAAATGTGTACAAAAATTTCAGATTCTTTGTGTAAATGTTCGGTATGATTTTCAAAAACTAGGTTCAACGAGATTGCAGTGCACTTCAATTACATCAAACGGTCTAAATTTTGGCGTTTTATTTCCTAAATATTACCTGATTTGGCTCAATAGTTTCTTTCTTGAACAAAACCCTAACAAATCTACAATAATTGCTGAAAACATTATTCTTACTGGTGATTTTTATTTTGAATTTTATTAGAGAGATAATTTTTTTGCATTTCAAACTTGTTTTCGTCAAAGTTTAAAGATTTATCTGATTGTTTGAATGTTTTCAGATAATTTTTAAGGGAATTTTTTATTTGATCGAAAGTATAATATCCTTTGTTTAAACCATAATATTTTTGTTATGTTCTTCTCACTAAATCCTATGCAATAAGGAGAACTTTCACTAATATTTATTACAAAATTGTCAGAATAAAAACCGGCTTAAACCGATAAAATAATTTGATTCTTCCTCTAAGTGTATAGGATGTTCCAAAGTTTAAAAACTAATTTAGAGCTTTCTGAAGTCAACTTGAACAGCTTCATTTTCGCAAGCGTTGCTTCAAGATGAAAATCTTCTATTTAAATGGAGAAATTTTTAAAGCAAAAAGATCAGATAAAAACTTCAAACGTTTGAAGAAAATAAGAAAGATCAACCAATCAGATTGTTAATTGTTGGTTCAAGTGGATGTGGAAAAAAACAACTTTATTATTGAATTTTATCTACAATAGGTTGATTCCTTATTCCAATTTGTATGTTTTTAGTAAATCTTTTAGAAACAAGACGCCTATAAAAAAAATTTACAAGAAAGATTTGAAAATATTGAGAAAAACTTAAACAAAAAAAATATCACATTTTTATAATGCTTCTGAGGACATAGTTCCGTTAAGCGAATGTAAAAACCCAATTCGTTAATCGTTTTTGATGATTGTATTTTAGAAAATCAAGACGTTTATTAAGGAATATTTCGTAATGTTCCCGTCACAAAAAACATATCTTGTATCTATCTTTCCCAATGCTTTTCAAAGGTTGATAAACAAGTTATTAGAAATAATTTGAATATGTTGTGTGTTTTTAAGCAAGATGATCACTATTCGAGAAAGATTTATAACAATTATGTGGGATCTGATATGAGTTTTAAAACCACTTTATTGAGTTATGTGATAAAATTTGGAAGGAAGACTACGGATTTTTAAACTATTAATCTAACTTTGAAGCCTAAAAATGGTAAATATCTGAATAAATTTTCTAATATAAATGCTGCTCAGTGGTCTGACAAATCTACTTGATAAAATATTTGTTACAATTATTTTTTATATTATCTTTAATTTTTATTTTACATTATGAAAATAACAGAAAAAACGGTAAATCTGTTCACGTTCCACGTTCACGTTCATGTTTCACGTTCATGTTTCACGTTCCACGTTCACGTTCATGTTTCAACGTTCATGTTTCACGTTCATGTCTCACGTTCGTGTTTACGTTTCACGTTCATGTTTTACGTTCGTGTTTTCGTTTTTACGTTTCACGTTCATGTTTCACGTTCATGTTTCACGTTCGTGTTTACGTTTCACGTTCATGTTTTTACGTTTCGTGTTTAACGTTTTCACGTTCCGTGTTCACGTTTTACGTTCCACGTTTCGTGTTCTCGTTTCGTGTTCACGTTTCCACGTTCCACGTTTACGTTTCAAAATTTTCCTAAATAAATGGCGAACGTAACTTCTGAAGAAGCGAAAAAACTTGATCAAATCGAAAAGAAATTAATCAAAGAATTTAAAGAACAGATTCGAATGGATGAAGAAGAACAAGAACTTATTCAAAAATTAATCAACCTGTAACTTCTGCAATAAAAAATGTTGAGGGCAAAATTGAAAAATGTTTTAAGCGATAATCAAAATTTGATGAATTTGGTTCCAGTTGTACGACAATTTGCTGATATTTCGATACCAGAATCTGAGTTTGAATTGCCAAAATTACCATCTTCAAACACCATTTAGACCTCGAATCATTGAAGACTCTACCATAGTTGAACCAATAAGTCCTGGAACAACGGATATAATAATTGGTGAAATTGGTAAAAAATTTCTTCCTAGAGCAAAGGATGATAAATTTGGTTTTGTATATTGGGACAGAAAAAAGAAAAGTTTTATGATTGGAAATTTGCCCGTGAATTTTGAGCATAATGATATCATTATTAATGAAAAAACATATGAAGGAACTCAAGGTTTATGGAGATTATTAACAGGCACTGATGTTCCAAAAGACGGTTTATATTCTGAAGAAGACTTGAAAAAGTATACTGAAATTTTTATGGAAATCTGATTCAATTTACAAAAATAATGATTCCATCAACTAAGAAACCGAAGTCAAGTAAAAGGTAAAAAATATCTCAATTTGATTAAACCAATTTGGGAAAAAAGAATCGAAGGATCAGGTGTGAGAAAATTACAGTGATAATAAGATTGAATACAGATATATCGACGATTTGACAAAACTCGATGGAATTATTAATTATATTTATGCTCAAGAAAAGGCTGGAAACAACAATTTTTTTGAACGAAAAGAAAGCGATTAAAGATTTTATTTCGAACAAACTTGACGAAATGATTGAAAAACCTGATGGAAATTAAATATTTAAAACGAGTTTTGCCGGCAATAAGTTCATCTATGATTGAAGGTAGCGGACTTTTTGAATGATTTTATCAACAATTTACCTTTTGAATTACACGTACACTACCAACTTATCAGTATCTGGGGCCTGGCACAAAACTCGAAAAAAGACTAAAAAGAGGAGATCCTGGTATAAATAAATTAGATCAAGCTGCTATGGAACACGATATTTTTTATTGCAAAACATAGAGACACAAATTCCAGACATATAGCAGATAAAGTTTTGCAAGATAAAGCAATGGATAGATTTTTATCAAAAGATGCTAGTTTAGGTGAAAGATTTGTTGCGCTTCCAAACAGCTGGAGCAATGTTTTTGAAGAGAAAACTAGGAATGGGAATCGAAGAGAACTTGAAATTTTAACTATATAAATGGAGGTGAATGTAAAATTTCAGCAAATATCAGAAAGAAAAAATAAAATCCGCTTTTAAGAAGGAAAAATAACCCGTTAGTATTCAATTTAAAATAGATCAACTAAAAAATGGCGAAGATAAGATATTTTTTAACAAATAGACAATACAATAAACTCGAAAAAACATAAGAAAAACAATAAAGGGAACCAGAATAGAATTTTCTTATAATCAGTTGAAAGAACTTAAAAAATGGTGGAACTTTTGAAAGATTTATTAGATTTTGGAGAAAATATTCCAGTTGTTAAAAATGTTGTTCCTTATGTTCGTAAAGCTGCTCCAATCGTTAAAAAGGGATGTGATTCCTATTGTTCGAAACATTTTAAATTGGTTAGATAAAGAGTTGGAAGATGTTACAGGATCTGGATTAGATGAAAAAACTTTGAATTACGTGAAATCAAACATTGAAAAAAAAATTTAAACCTTTAACATTCGGAGAATTGGAAGAAATCTGCAAAAATATTAAACATTTTAGAGGAATCTTCATGAGAGATACATTACCTGAAAAAGTTAAGAAATTTGAATGTGGAATTGTGAATTTGGACTCGATTATGGGAAGTGGAACGCATTGGATTTGTTATTATAAAAATGATAAGAATGCATGTTATTTTGATTCGTATGGAAGAATTGAGGACAAACCACCTATAGAATTGATTAAATATTTTGAAAAAATCAAGCGTTCTACTACAATGATTCTCAGATTCAAGACTATAAAGATCCCCCAATTTGTGGTCATTTATGTGTTTTTGTTTTGAATGAACTGAGTACTGGTAAAGATTTTAAAGAAGTTGTTAACAAATTATTACTTAATAAATATGGATTCACAAAATTATTTTTGACGTATTTGGAACACAAATTATTCAAAATGTAGATAATAGTTTGAATTTTGATTAGTTTGAGAAATGAGTTTGATAAACAAGTTAGAAAATGTATTACAAAACCTTCCAGATTCAAGATATGTTTGCTGTCGAGATTGAAGATTTTAAAGCAGAATATGATAACAAACTTGCAAATTTCATGAGTTTCAAATGAAGTTGCTGATAAAATAAAAACATTGGAAAAAGAAGTTTGATGATGGTGTAAAAAAATTATTTACCAATTTAATGTCTCACATCGAAAAAGCTGATGAAATTACTGAAGCGATCAAAGTTGAAAAGGAATTATGTTAGTTTGGCTAATAAAAAAAGAATTGTCGGTGTTCGACCTGGTATTGACAAACATGATGTTGTTGTTAAAGAACAAATTTTAAAACCTCTAAAATTATCAGAAAACATCGATATTGTTGATTTACATGATCCGAATGTTAAAAATGCCTTAGATTTTAAAGGAAAAAGAATTAGCGGTGTTAGTAAAGGAATTAATCCATTTGATGTTGTTGTAATGATTCAATTAGAAGATCCTATTAAAAATGTTTAATGAACTAAAACAAAATTATGAGAATCATAAACAGCATGTTAAAGATTTTACAACAGAAGTCTATGAAAAAACTTGAAGCGAGAAGTAAAAGATCTATAGAAAATTTGTGATGAAAAATTTACAAATTTTGAGGAAAATTTCAATCTATATAAAGGCGATCTTTATGGAAAAATAACAAACTTTTTGGAAGATTTCGCTAAATTTCAAGAGGGTTTTAATGAAACCGATAGAAAAAAATGGTGAAGTTTTTAAAAGAGTAGTTACTAATCAATCTTTACTTCATGATAAATTAATTAAACTAGAAGAAAACTTTGGGCGAAATTAATGAAAAAGTTATAAAAAATAAGCAGTCTTTTGATAAGTTTAGTTTAGATGCCACAAAAACTTTTTGAGAATATTGATCATAAACTCGTTGAATACAACGATTTATATCTCGATAAAGTAAATAAACTAGAAGAAAACTTTAATAAATTTAAAGAAGATGTTAATAAAACTTTTGAAAATATTGATAACAGATTTAATGGATTAGGCGGCTATGATGACTAATTTTCCTTATATAAATGGCGCTCATATACTGTGTGAGGTGCAAAGAGAAAACTGCCACAAATGATATAAAATACTATGCAAACATCAATGGAGTTAAGAGAATTTCTGGAAAATGTGCTGAATGTAACGCTAAAAAAGAGCCAATTTATAAAAACTTGATTTTGAAATTTTTTCTTAATAAATAGAGATGGCGGGACATTACAGTGCTTTCGATCTTTTTATAATGCAACACGAAAGAGATTTGAAAAAAGAACATTGGGATGACATTTCTCAAAAATATGAATTATCCGAAGATATGATGAGATTATACGTAAACAAATTGAATTGGTATAACATTGCTAAATATCAAACTTTATCATCAGAGTTCATTCAAGAAAATATACATTATCAATTAAAAGATCATATGTCTGTTCTTTGTCTCTATCAACACTTGAGTATAAAGTTTTTGGATGAAAATAAAGATACAGTTGATTGGAACAATATTATAGATAGCGGTTACTATCCTGTGCAAATTTTATTGAAATATGTGACCGAGATTGCAAAATTTAAGGAAGAGAATCCTGAATATGACGAAGTAGATCATTAAAAATGACTCTAATCTTTTTAATTATTTTACTAAAAATTTATATCTTTTCTTATAAAAACGTACATTAGATCGATGAAAAAATGATACACGATGTTTAAAAATTTCTAAATTTTCTCTTATTAAATGGCGGACTACAGAAAAATATGCTAGTGATATTGAAAGGGCGGAGTTTAAAAATTTCTATCCAATTAGTAAACAACATTTGAATGAACCGAATAAAAGAACTGAGTTTAATATTGATTTTGGAGATAACTTTTGCTCGTCTAACTTCCCAGTTTTATATTTCTGGAACTTTAACAAAACAAGATGGTCAAGCATATCTTGGAACTGATAATGTTAGATTAATCGATAATTTTATACCGTTTTTATTTTCTAAGATTGAAGTAAGAAAACACAATAAATTGATAGAAGAAGTCGAAAACTGTGGCCAATTAAGCACAATTAAAGGAACTATTTCGTATTCAAAAAGTGATGTTACTTCTCAAACTTCTAATGGCTTTGAATCAGATTTTAAATTTGGTGTTTTTGAAGCAGCTGGAAATTTATCTCATTTTGGATTAGGATTTTTTGAAAATGTTACTATTCCGATCTATAAAGGAGGATTTTATCTAAGTTTTATAAGAGCAGAAGACGATGATGTGATTCTGAAGACTGCAACTGGAAATGTTATGCCTGTTGATGGAAAAAATAACAATTACAGATTTTTTTATTAGAGTTCCAATGATTGATTATAATATCACGAGTAAAATAAGGTTGATTGATGAAATTACAAAAAGTCAAAACATTATGTTTTAATTTTCTAGATTGGCAATGTATTGAACAAAAAGGTATTTCCCGGAACAACTTATTCGTTCGATATCACAAATATTTATAGAAAATATCTTCAATCCCAAGTTCGTTATCATAGGTTTTCAAACAGATAGACAGAATAATCAAGAAAAAAATCCTTCAAAAGTTTGATAGTTTGGATGTAAAAAATATCAGAGTAAAATTGAACGGTTCTTATTATCCAGATGAATTACAAAATTTAAACATTTCCGGAGGTCTTTTCAGAATCATGTATCAGATGTATCAAGATTTTAAGAAAGTTTACTGTAATAATAAGGAAATGTATTACAATCCTAAAGAATTTTTAGCGAATAGACCTATTTATGTCATTGATACAACAAAGAGTTTGACAAATATTTCTGGTTCAAAGAACGATATAATTATCAATATGGATTTTCAAAAAGCTGTTACAAACGCGATTTGTTATGTTGTTGTTGTCTCTGAGAAATTTTTAGCCTATGATGTGATTAAGAACGATATTAGAGAAATTCAGTAAAAATCGCGTTATTCGTCGGATAGTTTTAAAACTTTACAGAATTGTTAAAGACATTGATAAAAAGTATACATTTTAAATTGCATTAAAAAATTTTGAAAAATAGGGATGATATTAGGAAAAAAAACTATTTCAAGGTCATGGACCGGACGTGGTTGATTTTAAAAAATACTTTAATATTTACTGATCCTATATACCAAATTTCATCAAAAAAGCTCCAATAGTTCTCGAGATATAAGAGTTTAAAGATAAGGGATGATTGGGGTAGATTTTGAAAATTTTGTTATTTTTCATGAAATTTTAAGTTGAACTCGCTTGTTTTTGAAGTTTCAGATTTTTCCGATAAAATTTTTTATTTTTCTTTGAATATTAAGAAATAGGGGATGATTTCACCCTTATGGATAAGTTAAGTCGAAAGAGTTAAGTATTTACTATATGTGTACCAAATTTTCATTAAAATCGGTTGAGTGGTTTTTGAACAACAAGGTTTGAAAGAAATATTGATATATACTTATTTAATATACATTGGAAACTATAACAGTTCTAGGGAATTGAGACATTTCATTTTAACATGTTGGTAACACTACATCTCGTCTTCATCTCTTGCTGGGTGTTGGCCACGTATAGCTAGCCATGTGTGATCCTCCTCTATTTTAACGAAATTTAACAAGATATATCATTATTTAGAAGATTCTAATGTATTTGCAAGTTGAAGAAAGAAGATATGGACTTTATATGAAGTAAGAAGATTGTGTGATGTTCTGTGTTTCTTGTTAAAAGTGAAGTGAAGTGTTCCACTGGGCGTTGCCATTCATAGTGTTATTATATTTTATAAGTTACTTTTATATTTGGGACTCGAAGAAAGACATTACAAGAAGATTGTGAATTTGTGTAGACATTCTAAACTGTGATAAAACATTGTGTGAAAATAGTGATGTAAAGTGATGAATTGTACGACGAAAAGTATCAAGGTCACCGCGTTCCTAGTGGTAAACGCCTACGTCATAGTTAGTGACACAAACGCCTCTCACATGTTTAAATAAAATGAGATTCGAGGTCACCGCGTTCCTAGTGGTAACGCCTACGTCATAGTTAGTGAAACAAACAGTCGAGGTCACCGCGTTCCTAGTGGTAACGCCTACGTCATAGTTAGTGACACAAACGCCTCTCACATATGTTTCAATAAAATGAGATTCGAGGTCAAGCGTTAGTGGTACAAACGCTCACAGCAGACGTCACAAATCTACAGTTGATTGAAATAAAATATATGATACCTTTCTTCTTCTCCCATTCCCAATTTCTTAGAAGTTAAGTAGATATCGCAAAAACACGCACACTAACAACACTCATTTTGTATGTCTTTCATTATATCGTATTGAATTGCTGAATGACAAACGTTTCTCTTTTCTTCGTCAGAATCACACACACAACAAATATATCTGTTTCGTAAATGTTTTTTCCATACAATTTATCCCAATCTACAACAAAAGCGTGATCTCTTATAAATTCCTTTGATAAATCTTGTTGTTTTACAAAGACTTGTTAAAAAACTGGCTGTGTAGATATTCCTTTGACTTCTTAATATTCCAACAAATAAACAATGAAATTTAGCATAAAAGCGATGAAAAATGTCAGATTGTTGGTGTTTTAGTTTATTTTGTAAAAATCGGAATATTTTTCTTATTTTTCTATTATTTAATTTAAAATCTCCTATTACATTTAACATATTTATACTATCTAAGTTGTCTGTAATAAATTGCATTGAACACTTTTTAGTACTTAAAAGTTCTCTGAATTCGTTTTCATTTAAGGATTCGTTTTCACTTAAGGAAAATATCAACATTTGTTTAACATATTTAGGTAATTCAAAGAAGTCTTTATAACTATTTCCTGTGGTAAGTTCTTTAAATGCTAGAAACTGAAGTGATTTTGGAGAGTTCATGTTGTTTGGTGACTTTTTAGTAGAAAAAGTTTTTATTTAAGAAAAATAATTTGCTAAATTCATATTATTCTCTTTTCATTCCTTCTAAAACTTCAAAAATATACTCTTTCGCTGATGAAAAATCTCGATTTCTTCCGGAATAATCTTTGTAATCATAGACAAAATATCCTAAATAGTTGAATAATAAAATAAAATCATTTCTCTTTATCTCGGTAGTTGAAATATAAACATAAACATTTGCGCTGAAAAATTTATATCTCGGCAGACTTAGTTCCATAATCTCCATTTATAAAAAAATCTTTTTGTTTAAATGGAAGAGATATAATGCCAACTGTTACAAGTGTTATAATAGAGGAGAAATTGTTGATAAAAGATTCGTTTGGTAGAGATTGTAATTTAATTTTGTATGAAAGACCTAAACCTAAGAAATTTCGAAATAAACTAACACATTTGAATAATCTGCTTATGAAATTACAATACGGAGGTGAGAAACAAACAAAATTTGTTACAGAATTTAGAAAACAGAATAAAAATTTTTACTTATCTCTTGGAACCGTTGAAAAAATTATTTTCCTTTTCAAAGAATACATTAGGTTTGTTGGTTTTAAATACACACGTTTATTATGAAAAGATATTACCTGTATTTTTTCATTATCTGGATGTTGAATTTGTTTATGATTTTGAACCAGAAATCCTCGATGATTTTATAGTACATTTGGAGAAATTAAACGAAGAACCTCGTGAAAAGAATGCGGTTTTACTCACATTCTCCCCGATTTCTTGAGTGATTGTTAGCAAATTTCATTTTTTTCCGTCTTTAAATTTTTTCTATTTAAATGGAGTTCTTGAAAGAGTTAAATGATATTGGTGAATGCAAGTTTAAAGAGTATAAGAAGTTAAATGAATTGGAAGAAAGGAAGAAACATAGAATCTTGAATTTGGAGAAAATGAAAGATAAATTCGGGTTTACAATAATTGCCGAGTTGGAAGATTGTAAAGTACACTTGCCGAACAGATTTTTGACTGTTTTGGATGAGAAAAAGATTAAAGAATTAAACAAAAATGAAAAATTACACTTGATTGTTACTGGAAAGAAGACTATAAAAGATAAAGACTGTGTTACAATTAACTTTGTAGAATAAAGATTTTTTATTAAGATTTTTTGATTTTTGATTTTTTCATTAAAACAGCTTATAAATGTAGAAGCAAACATTGAACAGTAAAACAGCTAAAGATTCGGTTATTTAACATTCGTGCTTTCCTGTTAGATTTTATTAGATTTGTTTATGGTTCAATGGACAGTATTTTACATTGATTTTCTGTCTGTCCCAAAAGTGGTCTAGAACCGGCATATTCATATCTACTGATATTCCTATATTTAGAATATAATAATTAACATTATTTGATTTTGCCTTTCCAAATTCTGTAATTTAAAAGAAAAGTAATTTCTTTTCGATCAGAATCAACTAAATAATAGAAGTGTGTTTTATAATTGATAAGCTAATGAAGACACTGTAATGTAATAATAAATCTCGATCCTTTTTTAGCATCGTGTTGAACAGAACTTAAGATGTTAGTTTCTTTTTTTTGTGCCCTAGTTGGCGAACACAAATTAAAAAGATAAAAAACTATGAATAATTTAATTTTTCTTAAAATATTTGCCACCAAACTTAAAACCAACTAGTTTAATAATACTAATGTAGCAGTTCGCACATCACAAAACTGTTTCCTGTAAAAATTGCATATGATTCATAATTTTATGAAGTCAACATATTAGGACAATGTATTTTAAATTTTATTCATACTTATAGAATGTATCATGCAGACAGTAAATGATGTATAAATTGTATTATTTTTAATAGTTTACAAACGAATTTTTATAGTTCAAACACTACCAACAAAAGCGTGTATTTGATAAATGTAACTGTTACGTTAATTAAAGTAATTTACCTGAGTAGATTTTATCTTGTGACACTATGAGGATGACAACAATACCCGTTGAATAACTTTCTTTGTTCCAAGACAAACAATACTCTCGCCCTGGCCGAATGTCTGAAACAATAACAAAGTTGACAATAATATATTGTGTTTATTCTGTGAATTAAAACTGAGCTATTAGAATGAAACTTTTATTGCTATAATTTTCATTAATAGTTGAAATATCAGTTGCAAACAGGAAAGATATTTCTTTATTATGCATTTAGATAATCACAAGGTATATTTATTATAATAACGTATTTAATACTATAAATATGAAAGTGAGTTTGTTTCGTTTTTACGCGTAAACTAATAAACTGATTTTACTGTAAATTTATATTTACATTATAAAAACCCCCGGTTAACGTATCAGCCTATTCTAATTTTAATATTTATATAGAATACGTCCCATCAGTCTCTAAGGATGCTAACAATAATATCTTGGTGACTTAAGTTGCATTAAAGCAAACACATATTATTAATAGAAAGATCCTGTAAACATTTAATCAAATTTTCTGCGTAAACATTGTTTTACGATAGTAAATTGCACTGCAAGGAAATTGCTTCATTTTCGATTAAATTATGGTCACAAAAATTAACTTCATCGTCAAATTTAATTCGACGGAAATGTAATTGAATAGGTTCCTTCATTGAAATTCCTAGACTTAAAAATCTTTATGAATGACCAGTTTACATCACACGTTCACGTTGACCAGGTTTGCAAGGGGCTTTTGTGCATGCGCTTCGCCTTCAGCCAGGTTTTGTAGTCTAGAAATCATCCGTATCGACGACGTTGCCCACGTGGAATCCATCTTGAGATACGTGATATTGTATTGGGGATGCTCAAGGGTCGGTGGCTTTGAAAGACTTGACTTTTTATCACTTTGTTTTATGGCAGAATTGATGAGTTCGTTCTCTCGTCGGGGCGTTGGCGAGTTTAGTATTTTTAAACCGCTACTTGGGGGCTTGGTATTTTGTCTCCTGTAGGCCTTGTGGATTATGAATCCAGTATATATGTCAAACGCAATGTGCTGACTTTAGTACGAATTGATCTTTTCATCAATACCCTACAAGAGAATGATACATGTCCGTTGCCAGGCACTCCACATGTGGGTTCGAGAGCGGCCCGTTTCACATATACGAGGCAATGTATAAAGACTACCAAGAAATATACGGGAGAGTAAAATAAAAGCTTATTTTTAAGTAAAGGTGCCTACTCGATTGACGAACTATGATTTTATTTTAATATTTTTTTTATATTACAAACTTGCATGATATGTAAGCTTAGTTTTTATGAATAATAAACTTGTTTTGTTTCATTATATTATGCCATATGTATTATGCTAACGTGTTTTAAGTTCTGTATAATTATAATTGAACGAATAAAATTTTAATCGAATTGAATAGTGTGAAAGCAAAGATTAATCTTATGTTAACGAAACATTATTTCAAACTTTTCTGCAATCATTATAGATCATTGAGTAATAAAACATACAGATAAGAAAATTCCAAGATTTATTATAATATTTGTTACTGTATATTGTAGCAAGTATTAAAAATGCGTTGCTTGGTCATTACTACAATACATACGGGAAATAAGTTGCTATTTAACTTTTTCCCTTAACTTAAAAACGTTTACAAAACCCATCTTTTCTTTTGACAGAAGTAAGCTTTTCAGACCCGTGTATGTGTATAAATATTTCTTGATCGGGAAACAAGGAAAATCAACTATGAAACTAAAAAATTCAAAACCCAGAGTAAACTACAGTGGCCATAAATATAAGCCTTTGAAAGATTTTCTGCATTGTGGCAACAAGGCAAACTCAACAATGGCGTCGGCATATAATTTACTCGATTCAGAGTTTTGTGGTGATTGCCCACCACATTTACCAGACCGCCGAATCAACGATTAGAAACCGGTCTTACTGATAAGCCGCGTGCGGATGGAGGACCGGTGGTCTGATAACGAGGAGTCTAGATTGAGTCAGGGTAGAGTGAGGACGTCTGATCGGCGAGTTGCGGTGACGGAGATATTACCTGTCGCAAGTCTTAGTTTTATTATTTATTTTAAGAATTTGGTGTTACACTATGGATTGATTTAATAATCAGGGGGGGCTAGGTGCCGGAAAATTATAGGGGGGTAATTGTAAATTCTAAATTGTTAGTATGTTGGGGCGGGCTTTGTCGTGATGGGAGGTCGGCGTGGGGTTGGTGTCGGTAAGTGTAAATTATCTTTGGCGGTTATTAAATTGTTTTACGATTTACTTTTACTGTTTTGTGCTTAAATTATAACTTAAAATTCTTATCAAAGCTGGCAGGAGAATATTGTGTAATTAGGATTATGGTCGCTTCACGGTCTTCATCGTGCAGGCGGGTACAAGCCTAGGACTGCACGGTGACACGTTGCTTCCAAAAAAATCCATCCAAATCGTCACAATTGGTAACAGAGCGAAAACTATAAATTTTATTGAATCAAATTATTTTACATCTGTTTTCAAAATCCTTGGTTAACTAAATTCTTAATACTTCATTTCCAAATCTTAAATAAATTTTTTTTTTAATAGAACCTAAAACAAATCATTCGACATTATATAACTTTTCTAAATTGAATATGTTCTACACTTATTACTAAACAAGGTAATATCAATCTATTTATTTTAAAAGAATATTTTTATTATCAACAGATTATTATTATCGCGAAGCATTAATTAGTTTGCCTTTTAAATTGCCGTGTTGTTAGTGTTTAACAATTATACCCTGCCAGCAATTAAATTATTTAGCCATACTTACGATCTTTATGTATTTCATTACTTTGATTATAATACAATAATCGATATAATTAGTTTCCAAAGCTGCCGACACCACGCCGACAATGGAGAATTGGCTTACATTTCAAAATTATTTTGTTGAAATTAATATTAAAAAACCTTTCATTTTGCATTACAAACATATTAATTATGAATGATTTATTTTGGAAAGTTTTCGGCCATATTTTAATAGACATATATACGAGTATATAACTAATAAAAATGGGGAATTGGCATCATAACAAAAGTAATTACATTTCAAAATTTATTTTGTTTACATTGGTACTAATAAACTTTTATTTTGCAAACATATGAAATATTAAATATCAACACTTAAATTCGTTTATATTTGGTAATACTTCTAATAGTCACATATGTAATTAATGTAAAACAATTGTTCAAATGGCATATTTTCAAATTAAATCAAAGTTTCAATTCCAACAGCTATGCTTGAATAAGTACATATACAGACAGTACTGCTAGTCTATAAGAATACAGAGTTGCGATTGTTGTGAAAGTTTGCATAGATCTATATAAACGAATACAACTGGATTGAGCTAAATTTATTTCAAGTATCCAAAATAAACCTATAAAAATACCAAAAAAATGCATAAAATTACATAAAATGTAAAAAAAATAAGTAAATGTCAGGATACTTTCAAACCAGTAAATGCTCACTTTCACAAATTTATTTCTTTCCCATATCCACTACACGGTGTGTTTTATTCAAGCAAGCTTTGAAAAACACTAAATTTTATATAATTTAATCTTATTACAACAGTAATCATCATCTTATTATAATAGATATTGGATACTAGATGGCTGGTTTTCTAGTTTTACTAATTAATTAGTGATACATTTATTACTATTTATTAATTTATACATTGATGATACGTTTATTACATTAGCAGTCAATAAGGTCTCTTTAATTCAAACCATACTAGATTATTTTAGAGTTTCCGTGTTTACAAAATCGATCTTTAATGATTATAACAGTTAATACCATTTACAGGAGTAATTTCACATAAATTGGGAGGTATGTTTTAACGGCAATATCAAGCCACAATATTGTATTTTCATACTATTCTGTTGATTGAATACATTCAAAATTATAGCTCTCATTGAAAGTATATTTAATCGTATCTATTAGGCCAATAAAACTTTATTTTAGATTAATATTGATCAAAATTATAACTTTTATTCATTCGATATAATTTTAAAACCACTAGCAAAATCAGTTCATATTATATTTTGGTTCCAGGATGGGGTGTAGTCAGTTAAAGTTGGGTAAAGTTATATTATACTGGTAAATACCATATATTTTTGTCCGTTATCCCTATGTTTCATAAATGTCTGCAATTCAGTATGTTATTTTCAGAGCTACATCATGCTACAATATTAGTAAGTACAAATTATATATTACGTCTCTCTATAATATCAATAAAGCTTACATTATTTATATCCTCTTCACCAAGAATTGAAAAGGTAAGTTAACTGATGGTGCGGTAGTATAGTTGCTGGAAATAAATCTAATCTTATCGCCTTATTATCAGTACCGGAAGTAGGCCCTATTGTTTGCCTTCTGCTGGGATTTTACAACATGCTTTGAGTTTATTTAATTTATTTAGTACGCTCATTTCAAACTTTGGTCTTTCATATTATCGTGAGAAAATCTCGGACAGGAAACACTTGAGAAAGTGGAAGTTGTGTTTGAGAGTTATTTAAAGTATTGAAATCAATTGAATTATTGAATTTACATTGTAACATGTTAATTAGTACATATTTAAATAATTTATTGTTCTTATTTATTGTAATCTGTAGATATTGAAACTTTGGATATTTTTTTCACTGGGTTAAAACAGTAATTAACTTATAAGATAAGTCGACTAAAGTTATGATACAACAATTAATGAAAATTAAAAAATTAAAACATTACAGATTTTCCTGTTTATTTGCGTGTTTGAAATATATCTTATATACATGCATACTGTTGGTAATGAATGGTTTGATTTAAGCAATGGCTTATTCGCACCCGTTATAGAGATTTGTCTTTAACTAAAATCATTATATTTTAGACTCGGTATAACTCATGCAATTTAATATATTTCTTGCCTCCTATTTTTAGAAAGCCCTACGCCTCGCTCTTACATAAATTAAATGAATAATTCTCACGTAATTCAATTAATGGGTGACTCACTAGCCCGACGTTATTTTTTCTATTTAAGTAAGTTCAAAAGTTCACAATTAAAGGTTGAGACAAATTTTAGTTTTTCAGGACTTAAAGTATGTGATTTAAAAGATAAAATCAAATCACAGCGACCTTTTTTTTAATTGTGATTACCCTCTATTCCTGCTGATCGGCACACAAATGATATTCTGAAACGCCACGCCTGTTGACATTTTAAAGCAACAATTTGTAGCTCTATTGAAATGCATTCGACGGCTATGTCCAAATTTACACATTCTAATCTCTCAGCTTCCGGTTTATCCTCGTATTCAACGGTGCAATCACACAGTTAATAAATTAAATGCCTTCAACCAGTTTTTATCTTCATTGAAGTCGGTAAACAACATTATTGTTCCTACTCCCACTGTCATTTATAATCGAAAGTTATTCCATAAATTTTACCCACATTCGGACAGACTAGACAGCGTACATTTTAACAATGAAGGGTTTCTACTTTTAAACAATGTTATTGAAAGATATATTTAAAAAAAAAAAAAAACTCTTGAAAACCTGTTATTAAAACCAGCTAAAATAGAATATAGACTTGTTATTTTAAAACTGAATTAAATGTTTCATAGGTTTAATATACAGACTGTTGTTATGTTTTCTGTAAAAAAAATACTTTGTTGCCAGTAAGTAATAAAAGGGTATCTATAAGATAAAATATGATGCATATATAAGCCTTAAGTAATAATATTACTAAATATAATAATTTTTTATCTATCCAATTGAATATTACGCTTAAAATAATTGGCCACTATAATAAAATTGAACTATCAAATGAAGCACTCAATTATTGCAGTAATTAATTAATAACAAATATATAGTAAAAATGAAACATACAACAACATTAATTGGTAGACCCCCCTTATAGTTACAATGGTACTGAATACCCCTCCATCTTTACATAATAAATAGTATTGTGATATTAGTATTGATATAATTTATTAATTGATATAATTTATTTATATTGAGTCAAGCATAAATAAGATGTTAGAGTCTGAAGATATCCTCAAAGAAGAACATTAGTGTCACTGATCCACCGTATGAATGGGAAAAACGCCCTAAAGGACTGGCTTGGGTAAATCTATTAAATGCATCTCAGGCCAAAGAACAGTGCTTATGTTGGGGAATAACTCCAGCACCTAAATTAGAGAACAATCGTGTTCTACTAAAAGAGCGTATCAGTGGAGCCAACTGTCAAGCAACTGTTCTTAATCCAACAGAGTCGTCTACTAGTCATACAACCACAGACATTCAGAGTCCCGTAACCGATTGGATGCAAATAGTCCACACAACGGCAACCGCTGTGGGAAACCAAATTGCGTCAGCCTTGTCACAGATGCAGGGGACTTCACCGTCACCCTCGACATCACGCGCAATGTTGCCCTCTGTGTTAACTGATTTAATTACAGCTTTACCATCGCTTGATGGAATAGTTATTAGAAAACTACTCAATTTTGTTATAAAATTTAGGGAAATTTTGATGCTAAATTTAGCTAATCCAGACAGCGTCATATTAGCAATTTTACCTAAAACTACAGGTCAATTAAGAAATATCTGGCTACAAGCTATTTCATCAAAACAGAATCCGGAAAGTCTAATTACCACCGTACTCGATACTTTTCTGCCTACTAGAGCTCGTCAACAGGCCACGGTCGAACTTATATATAGAACCCAGAAACCAAATGAAACACTCGTTAGTTTTTATCAATGATATCAGACCGTTAGCAGAATTGCTTATTCCGGCTATTTCACCCCAGGAGATGCTTGAAATTGTCATTACAGGAATTAACCCTCAAACCAGAGCTCGATTAGCGGGTTTTCCGGCTCCAGCCACCATTTCTGAATTGTTGAGCTTAGCCCCTCGATTACAAGTAATTCAAAATACGGAAAACCGGTTCACACAAGATTTAAATTCACCGGAGTATTATCAACAAACTGGACCACAGGTCCATGGTGGACGTCAACTAAACCAATCTTATAGACAAATAGGGAGAGGCAATGTAACTTATAATCGATATCCCATACAAGATCAGCAAAATAGTTTTTCATAACCGCCGCAGTCAATCGGGACAATTTACTCAACATAGACCTCCTTTTTCAAAATATGAATACAAACAATAGGAATCAACTATATAATCAATTCTCCAGAAATCAATCTCAACGTGGGTTTTTAAACTACAAAAGAGGGTTCTGATGGGCGGAGAATCCCCTCTTCTAACTTTAACCGCCCGTTTTGATAAAAACAAGCCAGCAGTGAAGACACCTTTCACCAAGTCGGCTCAAGCTCCTTCTTTCCCGGGAGTTCAGTTTTGTACAGTTCCTTTGACTTTTCGCAAGTTAATCATTAATTCTTTGGTAGATTCGGGTTCTTCATTCTCCATTATATCGAATGCCTGTTTTCAGAATTTAAAGAATATACCAAGGGTGATAAAATCTGTTTCAACCATACATGAGTCAGCCATTTCAGCCTCGGGACAAAATATAATATTTAATTTAAAGGTTATATTACACTTCAAAATTTCAAACTTGTCTTGGGATTTTCCTTTTCTTGTCGCCTCAGAATTACCAATGCCAATTATTCTGGGCTGTGACTTTCTAACTAAAACTAGGGTGGTCATTAATATGGCAAATAAAACATTAACTTTTCCATATGGCACTCCTTCGGTCATGTATCTCGCTCAATCAGCTGAATTACCAAGTACAACAATATGTCCAATTAAGTTAGGGGAAAACCTCTCATCTGATCAAGCGGACCAACTGTTAAGACTAGTAAATGAGTTTCCAGAAACAATTACTACTAAATTAGGCCGTACAAAATTTGGTCGAATATCAAATCAAATTAAATTCTGATACAATCGTTAGAAATAGGCCCTATCAGTTTGCTCCACCTAAAATGGAGGCAATCAAGGAACATGTGGATCATTTATTGGCCAACGGAGTGATTAGACCATCAATGTCTCCCTATGCGTCGCCAGCATTTTTAGTACCAAAGAAAGGCGGAAAAAACGCTCGTGGTAATTAACTATAGACAGCTTAACTCATTAATAGATCTTGAGGCAACTCCCATGCCAACTATAGAATCTGCTTTCCAGCACTTAGGGCAAGCTACTTTCTTTAGTTTGGTGGATTTAAATCAGGCATATTTACAGGTCCCTTTACAAGAGAACTCAAAGAAATATACAGCTTTTGTTCTACCTTTCGGGCAATTTGAGTACAATTTTCTGCCTTTCGGTCTTGCAACCGGCTCTCAAGTCCTAACACGTTTAATTGATCAAATTTTTGGAGATATAAAATACAAATATGTGTTCAATTTTTTCGATGATTTGTGCATATACACAAACGGTACTTTTGATCAGCACTTGTGCCATCTCCGAGAAGTCATAAATCGGCTAAAGCAGGCAGGATTAACCATCAATCCAGATAAAATGACCCTGGCAGCAAATCACATCCAATTTTTAGGTCACACATTTGCCAATCATACCGTGACGATTCACACGGATAGGTGCAAGCCAATAGTTGAGTTCCCCGCTCCTAAAAACTTGAAACAGCTAAATAGATTCTTGGGTATGACAGCCTTTTATTCTAAATTCATTAAATCATTTGCAAAAATAGCGCAACCACTTAATAGTCTAAATAAGAAAGGCGTAAAATTTACCTGGGGGCTTGAACAACAATCCGCATTCGAAACTTTAAAAACAGCCTTGACATCAAATGCAGTTTTGAAAATGCCGGATTTTAATCGATCTTTTGTTTTACAAACCGATGCATCAACCTCCGCCTTAGGTGCTTCACTCAGCCAAGAATATAATGGCAACTTGATGCCAGTGGCATTTGCTTCGCGACCATTAAACAAGCATGAGCAAAATTATGACACTCTTCAACTTGAATGCCTGGCTGTTGTCTTTGCCTTTTCCAAATTCCAACAGTATCTTGAACATAGGGAATTACTTTTGCAGACGGATTGCTCGGCATTATCCTGGCTTTTAAACCACCCACGTCAAGTTGGAAAAATTTCTCGCTGGATTACATTTATAAATTCGTTTAAATTTCAAGTACAACATATCAAAGGATCGGATAATGTAGTTGCTGATTGTTTATCGCGCCTGTTCGAAAACAGTGAACCAACTGAAGTGCACGCAAATAATTCATCGGAAAAGCCATCCACCTTACCACAAGTGGCACTTGGCAGGATTCCCAGAAATGTTTAAAGATATTAGTACTCATCAACGTGAAGACCCTGATCTCTTAAAGATTATAAAGTCGAGCAATAGGCCCACTAACTATCAACTTAGTCAGGGAGTGTTGATGTACAAAATATCGGACAGACATACACCTAGAGTGGTATTACCTTACAAACTCATCGATATGGTTATTAAATATTATCATGAGTCCCCAACTGCAGCTCACTTGGGCATTAAAAAGACACAAAAGCGTATTCTTAAAATATTTTGGGCCCAAAAACTTGATACAATAATAGCAGACCGAGTAAGATCATGTCAAATTTGTCAACGTTCCAAGCAGGCTCAAAACTCTAGAGTGGGTAAACTTGCATCGGAAGTAGTTACAAGACCTTTTGAAAAGATATTCATAGATCACATTGGTAAACTTCCTAGATCAAACAAAGGCAACCAATATCTGTTGACGGTAGTTGATGCGTTCTCCAAGTTTGTTATTCTGTTACCAGCTAGAAATGCTACAGCAAAAACTACAGTGGATATTTTGTCTAAAAACTTTTTTTCTCTTTTTGGGTTCCCAAAATTTTTAGTTTCAGATAACGTATCCCAGTTTAAATCTAGACATATGGCAGACATGTGTATGACTTACGGTATCCAACATATTTACACTTCTGCTTACTACCCGAATCCTAGTCATGCTGAGCGGGTTAATAAAAATCTTAAGGTGGCACTACGAATTTTACACGGACATAACCACAAGACTTGGGATGAGAACATTCACTGGCTGCAGGTAGCTTTTAACTCAGCATCACATGAAAGCACTAAAGCAACTCCAGCTAGCGTATTTCTAGGCCGGGAAATACAGCATCCACTCGAATTGGCATGGAATCTCGATTCATTACTGGTGCAAGAACCGCTACAAACAATGCAACAGCGTTGGGACAATGCACTCTCAAACTTAAAAAAAGCTAGGTCAATTAGGGAACGATTATACAACGCTGGTAGGACAACTACCCACATCTCACAGGGTGACTGGGTTATGTTTCGAAATAATCCAATTAGTAAAGCTGCTGAGAACATCAACAGTAAACTGCTCCCCCTGTGGTCCAAACCTTGTGTGGTGGAATGCTTTACATCACCTGTCACAGCTAGACTCGTCAATCCTACAAATGGGAAGTTTATAAGAAAGGCTCATATATCTCAATTAACGAAGTTTTTCATGCCTAAATATTAAGTCCGTGGTAAGCGACCATATTCCTACACAATTCTCCCTAGGTGATATTAGTTCAATGTTTCTTTTCCTCTTCTTTCACACTCTAACATTCTTCTTACACATTATTACACTTTTGGGTCCTCTGTTAGCGGCTGCTTGCACGGCTGCTGAGTCTGAGGGAGTTTTCTATGAGGGCTTCCCTACAGTGGTCTGTGGTTGATCGTTGGTGGAGTATCTAAATATACACTTTGAACACACTATGGAGATGAAGTCTGAGTTTCCTCGGTTGGTGGGTTCTTTGTATATTGTAATTTTTTTTCATAAATTCTTTCTATATTGCAATTTTACGTAGCTTTTGGGTAAAATAATCTATGGTAAAGATGCTTTTTTTTATTATATTTTTAGTGCGCATCCTTTTACCGGATTGCTTATCAACCAGGAAATGCATAGATTCTTTTGAACATGTTGATCACATGGTCAAATTAATGTTTTTCTTCTCCATAGATATACACAATCAGACAAGAAGAAAATCTACACATCTCTATTCTATCCTTTACTTTTACTAACAACTAACGTCTTACCAAAATGTAGGGAAATCTGTAGGAGTCATATTGTAAAAAAACTAAAAATACTTTTGTGCTATTTTGTGTAATTTATGTTGTAATATATGTTGTGTTTAGGATTTGAGTTAGTTATGTTGAACGGATAGGTTTATCCTGTCTTAAACTATTCAAACGAGTTACGAATATAAAACATGATAAATGCATTAATCGTATGAAATACAATGATCGTTATTACTCGTAGCATCGTATGCTGCTCGTATGTGTGTTGTGTGTAAATTTTGCAAATTTAATGTGATCAAACGAACATTAAGTTGCAATATCCATGTTTTTCTAAATAATTAAATGTTATTTATTGCTAGATATATATACACCGTCTACATTCTACGTGAATGTTGTGCAAGCGAATATATGACTTAGGTGTTGATTGTAAATGGGAATATTTAAAAAATACCTTTCCTTGTCATTTCACTATTATACCTTAATGTATGTTTTCCTTGTTAGGGATACCTTTGTTATTTGTGTGCTTATTTATATATTCGTGTATCCGACCTTTAATCGTAAAGTGGATCTATTTTTTTTATATAACGGAGCTATTTTTGGATATCGCATAAGCAAGTTATGATCCAGCTGGACGATCATCCCCAAAATTTTTCGCCGTATATTACGCACCTTAGCTTTGCGGGAACATGGGCAATGTCACACACTAATTTAAAATATACTACCTCATTACTAAAAATACTACAATACTTCGCCACACGACACGTCAAAATCCTATCATATTCCAATTAATTCCTAATTTAAGAATATGTGAATATTTGTAAATACGCGCATGTGTATTCCGAGCACTTTCCACATAAATTAATCCTTACCAAAATTCTCCACCCTGACAATGGCCATTGGATAACTGAAAGCTATACATACCATGTGAAGAAACAGTGTTGTCACTGCAATTGCAAATGAAGTCATCGGATCAAGAACGGCAACATCTAAAGAAGAGACGTACCCACAGTGTAAGCACCAAAACACATTACCTCAAAAAACTCTCGTCTCTGGAAGAAGACACTATCTTCACTAGAAGTATCGCTAAAACCCACAGGACTGTATACGCACATCGACTGCAAGCAGAACAAAGACAACCTATAAGGTCGCCAAAAACCAGGCGCGTAAACCACTCTCTCCGCACGGAATCCACATGCAATTTTATTTTCAGGATGACCAGAATTCAATCCTAATGCCTCACATACACTACACATCACATAACAACTTTCTGATTGTATCGAACTCTTTCCTGTTCGGGGGGTGGGTGTGTGACATTTTCCCGTTGTTTTAGAATATATACAAAATATTAACGGTAGGTGCGATCGCCTATTCGGTCATTACTTGAAGGTTGACTAGTACAAGAGTAGACCAACAGTTGGATTTTGTTCCATCATTATTATCAATATGTAATTGGTCCTCCTGTCGTCACCCGCTCTTCGATTGGTGGAGAGCACCCAAAATTGTTGGATATTCCAAATTGAAATTTTTATTAACTATATGTTTCTTCCTTCCCACTTCCTCTCCATTTTTTTTTCCTTTAGGGGGGGGAGATTGTGGTGATTGCCCACCACATTTACCAGACCGCCGAATCAACGATTAGAACCGGTCTTACTGATAAGCCGCGTGCGGATGGAGGACCGGTGGTCTGATAACGAGGAGTCTAGATTGAGTCAGGGTAGAGTGAGGACGTCTGATCGGCGAGTGGCGGTGACGGAGATATTACCTGTCGCAAGTCTTAGTTTTATTATTTATTTTAAGAATTTGGTGTTACACTATGGATTGATTTAATAATCAGGGGGGGTTAGGTGCCGGAAAATTATAGGGGGGTAATTGTAAATTCTAAATTGTTAGTATGTCGGGGCGGGCTTTGTCGTGATGGGAGGTCGGCGTGGGGTTGGTGTCGGTAAGTGTAAATTATCTTTGGCGGTTATTAAATTGTTTTACGATTTACTTTTACTGTTTTGTGCTTAAATTATAACTTAAAATTCTTATCAAAGCTGGCAGGAGAATATTGTGTAATTAGGATTATGGTCGCTTCACGGTCTTCATCGTGCAGGCGGGTACAAGCCTAGGCCTGCACGGTGACACGTTGCTTCCAAAAAAATCCATCCAAATCGTCACAGTTTGCTACACACGTGTACATTGCGTAGGCACGAAATTGGGTGCGAAGTTGCGGGTAAACTTATTATTTTATAAAGTGTACTAAAATATGAAGGGTGTGGCTTGAGAATTGTTTGTTACAGTATATATTTACACGAATAAAAAAACGAATTTTTCATTTCACTAGTCCGTTGTGTTATTCCACCTACGTTTACACGTTACTCAAAACAGAGGATAAGTGGGGTTGAACCTAACAAAGTCATCTGTGTATCGGTGAGACGAAAAGGTTTAACGCTGAGTGATCGTAAACCTCGCCGTTACTCTCAACTATCAATCCTTCAGCTTCTGAGAAAGAGCCAACTTCAACTAATTATTACACATTCCTGCGCTACAGAGGGCGTGCTCTTACTTTATAATTTGGACCATTGGTACTGGCAACACCGCAACGCAATGGTGGCACCCATCTGTCTTATCGTGGGTTCTCAGATTGACGCCCTAAGGAAAGTTTTAAAATAAAAGATGCATACAATATGATATTTCTAACATTGTTTTAACTATAAGAGATATGGAGGAATAATTTACACCTGAGTTTCTAAGTAGTTATTTTTATTTTAAATATGACATGAAACATTAAATGTTAGTTTTTACTAATGATTTCAAAGCCCTCATTATTCATTCCGTAGTTTTTTTTCTATTAAAAATCATGACCGAATCCTCTTTTACACTGACGAAAAGTGTGGTTTCCATGAATAGTCTAGTGTTCAGTCATCGCCAGACTGTGTGGTAGGCGAGGTAAGATGGCTCACTTTTCTGCCAAACTGGGCATACCCCAAGTGACATGTACGGGTGCACATACTATAATACAGTTTCTAATCATACATTAGTTAGGATCTTCCGTCGCCATTTGAATGTTAATACTGGACCATACTATGTTAATGGTATCCCTATCGATACCAACAACGGTTAGTTTGGCTCAGTCCAGCTCTGGTGCAAAAGATGTAACTACTGAGCCACAGTCATCAACAAGACTTCTAATAAGACCCTCATCTGTTCTGTGATACTTTGTATGCGTAACAGTTTTGGCTCAGTCCAGCTATGGTGCAAAAGATGCAACTACTGAGCCACAGTCATCAACAAGACTTCTAATAAGACCCTCATCTGTTCTGTGATACTTTGTATGCGTAACAGTTTTGGCTCAGTCCAGCTATGGTGCAAAAGATGTAACTACTGAGCCACAGTCATCAACAAGACTTTTAATAAGACCCTCATCTGTTCTGTGATACTTCGTATGCGTAACAGTTTTGGCTCAGTCCAGCTATGGTGCAAAAAATGCAACTACTGAGCCACAGTCATCAACAAGACTTCTAATAAGACCCTCATCTGTTCTGAGCTACAGTCATCAACAAGACTTCTAATAAGACCCTCATCTGTTCTGTGATACTTTGTATGCGTAACAGTTTTGGCTCAGTCCAGCTATGGTGCAAAAGATGCAACTACTGAGCCACAGTCATCAACAAGACTTCTAACAAGACCCTCATCTGTTCTGTGATACTTTGTATGCGTAACAGTTTTGGCTCAGTCCAGCTATGGTGCAAAAGATGCAACTACTGAGCCACAGTCATCAACAAGACTTCTAACAAGACCCTCATCTGTTCTGTGATACTTTGTATGCGTAACAGTTTTGGCAATGCTATTACGTAGGAGTTTGTGTCCAAATACCTAGTATTTTTTCCGCGATTACTCGATCTGGTTGTTGATGATTGAACTGGATCTTGCCCGATGAAGACATAAGTTGATGCTGTGCCACTCATTACGTCTAACTAAGTTGAAAACTTGTAGAAATACTGCGAAGAATTATAGACCAACAAAATATGTGACAGATACATCGTTACTCGAAAGTGTAGTGCCAAAGTAATTCTATTCTTGACACTTCAACCGTAAAACTGTCCAGACAAAATAGGATGATTATTACTCTAGATTTACAATATGTCGAGTAGGACAGAGTAGCTCTAATCAGCAAAACTGACGATGGTTTAGAAATAACTCTTAACAGTGTCAGCTGTCGTCATATTGAAATACTAGCAGAGTATTCCAGAAATATTACCACTCCGTATTTTACTGTGACATTGAGAAGGTAATAATAGTGTAATATTTTCAATTGCTGTTTGTGTTCAAAGAAGCTTTTCGTAGTTTTTGCAGATATCGTTAAATGTCCCCAGACGCTTTATCGTTCTAGAATGAATATTTTTAATTTCCAGTAAATTTTAATGATTAGAAATGAGAAAAAATCATCCCGATCCAAGTGCATTGGACATTTATGATTTCAATCGTTGTAAGTAACATGGAAATTCTACCCCACAAATGTATTTACTTATTTACACAATTTGGATGAATGAAGTGAGCCAAAGTTGCAAGGTTACATTTTGCATCCATTTTATATTACCTTCTCTACTGCAATTCTTGTATAAGTGACATTAGGAAGATATTTTCTACAATAATCACAACACACCTGTTTGGGGAAAAAACTCAGCATGTGACAATGAATTACTTATAGCAATTTAAAATCCATTAACCCTTAGCATTAGAAAATCCACCTCTTTGTTTGAATCACATCTGGTAGAAGATCGATACGTGACATACGTAATAAACATTGCTTTAATTAAGGTTAAAAATTTTGTATAAAAATACATTTTTATATAGGGGAAAATCGGTTAAGGGAATCTTCTTTACTGGATTTTACTTAGTATACACACTATGTAAGCAATATATGACTTTCCTTGTACACTTTTCAAAAACATTTAATACTTTGGATAATGTTATAATATTATTATAGACAAACTCAGAAAAATATGATTTACTGAAAATCTTCTTTCTTAGTTCTTGAGCTATTAAGAAAAACAACAAATAATTTTTTTAAATGTCATAGTGATGGAGTTATGGTGAGTTACATTTAAAAATGGTGGGCCGAGGATGCAAGCATCATCGAGTACTATTAGAGTTCGTGTTACTTTATTGGATTTTGGCTGAGCTTTAATTAACAAAATTGACATTGGTCTTGTCGGTAACCATAATGGCAAAGAGAAAGTTGCTGAATAAATAAATATATATTCAATCTGAGTACTATCACATGAAGATTGAACCTGTCACACACACACACACACACACACACACACACACACACACACACACACACACACACACACACACACACACATACACAAATGTTTTATTTATATACAGGGTGTTTGAAAAGTATGGGTACGGCTTAATATTTTAAAAACCATAGGAGATAACATCTATAAACTTTGCACAGTGTCGTATGGCTATGTAAACTATTCTCCCTTGCTATTACCATGACATGCCAACCATGGGGGGACGGCCCACAGAGGAAAACATAGAAATCTTAAATTGAAGCATGGGTCGAGTGATACCTCATTTGCAAGAGCTCACTTAGTAGATTTGAATGCCGCAAATCGCATCTCAAAAGGTTTATCCAATCAGAAATGGCGGGTTGTTTTAGGTACACATTGTGAAGTACATTAAGCGCTGCCATTTCTGACTGGATCGTCTTATTCTGATGCGGTAGGCGGCGTTTCACTCTACTAACCAATGTGTTTTCACTGACTTTTTTTAATTAACAAATTATGTCATAAATTTATAACACAATAAATAAAACTAAAAAACATCGGTATTTATTGTGTTTCTAACTTTGCCTGTCATAAAATAGACCTTAATCAATCAATCATTAATTCCCTATATCGCAATGTTTAAAACTAATATCCCATATTGGACCCTGAGCGTTTTAAAACGTACAGTGTTTTCAAAATTGTAAGTACACTGAAGAGATCTTTCAAATATAAGATATACAGAACAGATAAAATGGTCGTTTTGCGTAGTCAAAAAAATCAACAAATTAATGTTGTTAAGATGATTGTTGGTTGCACTGTTCACTTCGCTGTGCTCAAATAAATGTTTTTATGTAGTTTCAATACAACACAACTTACTTTTCCTTATGGTTTTCATCAAATAATTCAAAAACCCCCGATTTTGTATGATTGTGTGACGGGAATTTTTATTCCAAAACGTTCTGATAGTTGGCAGGCCTGGCTGATATTTATTTGCACACAGAGTTGGAATCACCTGTTTAGTAATACAGGCAAGGTTAATCTAGAAATTACTTTTACTACCGTTGTTGTAATTGATTTGCCAAGTAGCAAATGATTTGTTTCAGATTCTTATCACATTTTATAATTTTATAACAAAATCACCTTGAAAAATTATTAAAAAAACCTGATTAAATTTGAATATACCTATTATACTTTTACTAAGAAGTCCACTTTCTCGCACGCTATTACATCATGATTGGATATTTTTTATTTAGGAACCCATAATTAGGTTGTTCGGTACATGTACATGAAAATGGCAGCCATAGTTTAGTCCTTGTATATTTGGTTCACATGCTACATAAAATACTTTTCGAGAATAAATCTCAAGCATTTGATAGCTACTATTATCAACTAAGGATTTAAATTGAAATGAATTCTACACTTTCAATGATCATTCAACCTGTCAGAGAGCTGCAACGTAATAATATAAAAAATAAATAAAGCTACAGAGAGGTTATTTATATATAATATTTTTAGAACATAACATAAGTGATACTAGTTGCATATAAAAAAATTAACGACAACATATTTCATAAATTTTATGGTGGGTACCCTATGAAATAACAAAACTTTAATCATCACACTAAGAAAGTAGAAGATGCGTGTTACAAATAGATAACAGTATTGCAAATTAAAATATAAAAGTTTCAAATGTTTAGTTCATTACATTACTGTTACATTTAACGACTGATAAAAATACACACTAATTATAGAAATGCAAAGTTTGTTTTTGAAAACTTTTGAAAGAGAGCAGATTAGAATAAAGCGACAATAGCCTGCGAGAGACTAGCTGTCGCCGTCCATCCGGGAGGTCTCAGTTTTATTGGCCCGGAAAATAAATCCGACAGTTTCTCCCTTTGTGGGAAAACAATTTTATCAACATTCTTTATCTTGGTAACTTTTATGCAGAAATCGTTAAAAGACAGGCGTTACTCTTTTGTTTGTATGTTATGTAAATTTAAATTAAAAGAACATTAATAGCTTTATAACTCCATAAAATAATATTTTAATAAATATAAATGAATTTTTATTCAATAACTTAAAAGAATGTGGATGGATAAATTAGGTAACAAAATAACAAATATGAAACTCTCCCACCCTTCACCCGCGTGTTCTTGTAACCATACAAGACCGTTACGGTATCCATATCGTCTGGTATGAACGTATTTTGCGTAAAATATTTTATCTCTAAATCTGGGACTGACCTATGTAAATCTAAATTTTGAACTTCTATAATGAATACATTCAGCGATACAGTGTGAATAAATATCATCCTAAATTATGTATATTCAAATATACAAAATAAATTAAACAAGAAATAATATCCAGTCATTCACTTTTTGAATGCCAAGAAGCTAATAAATATAAATTCATTAGTGTTTAGACAACTTGCTTAAAGAGCTATCTTCTTTTCTCTCTTGCATCCATGTTTTTCAAATTGTATTAATACCCTGCATGAACAACACCATGAAAATAATAGCTGTTATAATACTTCAGATATGTTATTTAACATTTTTAATGAAATTCTAGGGGGAAACGACATTAAAGGAGACAGTACTTAAGGAACTGTTTGTTGTCGCAGGGTCTCGACATGGAAGTGACTAATGGACCTTCAAGGCGGAAGAGAGATAGAGAGAGAGGGTAGAGCCTACTTTAATTGTCACGGAACTCATTTATCAAACGGACGTTTTATTTGCGGGGCTCGTTAAATATGTTTTATAGCAAGTTCTACGGGCTATAAATGTTTAATTCTAATTAGTTCTTCTTGAATTTACTAAATTAATTTTTAAATATTATTGGTAAGACAATCCATGACAAATATCAGGTAACATAATTAGAATTGACATCCTATCATTGAATATAATTAATTTAATATACACAAACATCGTGGCTAAAAAGTGTAATAAATTAAAGCCTAATAACTTGACGTTTATGATTTAAGAGTTTATACAGTGTAAATTAACTTCGTTGATTATTGACTCTTCGACGAATAGTAGTATAGTAGTACAATATATATATATAGTAGTATAATATATATATATCATGTAGCCTTAATACATCATTTACTGGATCTGATAATATGACTTATATTGTATAAACAATCTCGTTTATAATTAATACTATAAGATAAAATTTACTTTCATATACGACATAGGTTTTACTGATTTTTCTTATAGTAAACAATACGTGTATACTACAAATATAATTTGAGAATCAGTTTTATTACCTCAATTTAATTGTAAAGTAAAAATATACTCCCAGGACTGGTGGTTTTAATGCGACATAATTGTGCAAAAATTAAATAAAAAATTTAATTTTTTAGTTGGATGTCTCAGACATTCTATGTAATTAACAATTATTCTAGTATACGGAGTGAAGATAAAGTCAAAGGAGAGCTTGAAATGGTGTTAGTAGAACGATCGTTGTGTTTTATGGTGCTGAAACTTCGGCAGTGATTCTGATGGCTTAAGACAGAAAGCTGGCGAAATGTTAAACCCTAGCCGAACGAAATGGCTAAAAGCCTGGCTGATTTGGCTGTTTAGTTTTATTATGACATTACTCAGCTCTATTAAATTTCTGCATGAATTGTTATGAAAGTGTTTACTGCCGCGTATTATTAACTACTAGTAACTCGTCTGAAAGTTGTGAGGAGTAAGAATATATGTCTTTAGTCGATATATCGCTACCATTTCGAAACCTTACAAGAAACATTATTTACGACAGGTCAGAAATTATTTTGAATGACGTTTTTTACTTATATTACTCGCATTAACCTTGTTTCCACATACGATTTGTATTATAATATGAGTATTGTCATTTAAAACAACAACAACCATATACCAATGCTTAAGGTAAAGACGCTTTAATATTTTATGAACGTGCGCAATTGTATACTTTTTAACCACACTATTTCTGACCTGTTCTACCAAAACACCAACTTAGATAGCTCCATCATATGATCAATTACAAAAGTAAGAGAGGGGCTAATCCAAAAAAACAAACGGGTTCAATTGTAACACGCGATGTTATTAAGTTCTCGATGTCCAACATTAATGTCATACCCGTTGAAAGGTTAAACGTTACGTAAGAAGATTTTAAATAGTGGAATCGCCTATATTTAATCATCTGTTATGGCTACAATGTGTTTAATTAGTGCCAAAGTTGTTTAAATGGTACATTAGGCTGTCTTATATTTCAATTATATTTTACTCTAAAACTAAAATAAACCTTTGTATCCTACAATATAGGTCTGCTTAGTTACGCATACTTACATATTGACACACAAACCTCCTCTAAAAATTAAATGTGAAATTCGTTAAAACCTAAACATTTTACACAGAAAAAATAAAATCACACTTTTAGATAATTATTAAAAAAGCGTTCAGTAATTTATTATCGCTAAGTAATCACTATTGCATAAAGAGCGTAACGTGTCACATTAAAATACACAAGTGAGCGAATATAGGGTATTCGAATGTAACTGAACAATCTTGACGTACAAGTTAGAGACTAAGGAGTATTGTCTGACGTTTTAGTGAGCATTGTTTGGGTTTACACACAATAACCGTGAACAATAGGACTAAATGAAGTAACAAGGTATGAATACTGATAATAAAATATCATTCTAGTTCTATGAAAAATTAATTTATAAATTTCATCGTCCTAGTTAGAAACAAGGCTGGTAATAATACTTCAGTTCATTACAAATGGATATTATACTATTTTATAATTTTGTTATGTATAGTTCCATTATAGAAGTAACTGTAATCACACATGCTAATTAATTTTGAGTTACTGTTAGATACATTGTTCATTCTAAACGTGAATGTATCTGACATCTTTCAAACCATGTTTCATAACGACAGAATAGTTGGTTTTATTAGTACAGATACGTAGATGAAGCTATCAGGCCTAAAGTAATATACGCGTACGTTAAGAGGACCGAAACCTCAGGACAAAATGCGCAGGTAGTTGAGGTACGCCTGAAAAGTGAAGATAGTTGTTCCTTAGTCGTTTTATTGAAACTTGCTGAGTTAAAAAAAACAACTTATCACTGTTTTAAGTTTAATAGGGTAGCTTAAGTAAGCAAGTTCGTATTACCAATAAGTGTCCGAGAAAAAACCATATATGTGATTATCTATACAAATCCCTCTTTTTCAAATATTTAATCTCTCATATGAGTTAAAAAGAAAAACTGCTTCCTTATTATCTTTACTTTCTCTCCTAGTAGCCAAAATAGTGATCACGATTCCCTGATCAACACAGTTGATCAACAGTTACGTATAGCATAAGCTAACCTGCTACGTAAAGAAATATTTCCGTGATCTCATCTAGTAAATGGGGAACCTTAATGGCTGAGCATTAACGAAGTTTAACACTCAAGGGACTGGTAAAACTTTACTTCTGTCTACGATGCAACATATCTCAAACACTAATATTAAGTAAGGTATTGACTTAAAATTGTGGGAAAAGCTTTATTTTTGTATAGTTAAAATCGAGTTTGATTATAATGCATGTCTCTATATCATATTTGGCTGAGTGTTATCGAAGACTATTACTGAGGAGGATATATCAGAACGAAATAAGCTATGGCTTGAAATCGGGATAAAACACCATTTTTACAAAGGCGAGATGGATGTAATTTCATCTAGTCAGGATATTGTTAAGAACACAACTGATTTAAAAAAAGCTTATTTGTAACAATTAGTGTTATTTAAAGTTTGGTAAAGACATCTCTTCGGGACAGATGAATGGACTTAGTTAATAGCCTCAAAACGTAACGAAGCCTGCTACGCAACAAATATGGTATTCCTACCTTTTATTAGTACAAGAAAAGAAACTTGTTTCAAATAACAACATAGCTAAAATTTTGATTAAGGTTTATAAGAATATTAATGTTTTAGTTTTTTTAGTTTATTTTATCAAGAGTAATTTTATACCAACTAACATGATTAGTATTGTTGATGTTATTTGGTTTCTAACGCTTAAGTTTATTCAAACAATAATATTCCACCACTTATAAGTAGGCATATGACATTCTTTTGCAATTTTTAAAATACTTACATATTTTATTTATTAGATACGTATACTCTAGTTTTTTTACGTCATTGTATTTTCATTTACTAGCCTGCAATTTTAAGATAACATTTTAAATCTAAAAACTTAATCTAAATCTAAAATAAAACTTTTTACAATCAGAATAGACTTACAGGGTACGACTAAGAATGACTCTTAATAATTACTGGTTTGAGAGATAGTTGGTCAAAGTTCACAGTTTTACAGACGACTTTGACCTTAGGAAATGTCACTGATTCAGCAGCTTGAGTGTTCTGGTCTTCCTCTTTGAATTTCAGGTCGTAATAAAATTCGGCTTGTACACTTTGAAATCAACTGTTTTCCTAAAAGAATAATAATCATAAAAGATTATTAAAATATTCATTGCTACGCGATGCTGACGTAGTACAAAAATTAATAATACTGCAAGTTAGACGCCTCCATTTCGGATTCTGACTGGACTGTGGCACAATAACAGTGACACAAATGAGAGACTACGGTACTCAAGACAAGAGAAAGGGACTAATTAGAACATATGACATATGTCTGTCAGTTGTAGTTTAATTTCTTTATTAAGATGAGAGGAGAGGACAGATTTTAAGAGAGTAAGCACCTGAATAGGACCCTTGAAATGAATAAAATGTTCAGGGATCCGTAATTCACTTGGTAATAGTGATAAGGATAAGGGTTAAAGGCAGCCGATCCGTCTTCCCGGAATAACATGGGGCTGGGGTCTGAGTTTCAATTTTTATTTTCATGTTTCTAGGAAAAAACATAGAATTCATTGTAATCTACCATAAATATTGAGAAACTATACATTATTAGAATATAGGATTTAAATGTGGGCAATTGTTAAAACACGTGTTGATTGTATTTAAATTTTAGCAAAGAAAATTAGGCTTAGTCAAACATTTTCCTTTAGAAAAACTAAATAAAATTATTTTTATTTGTAAATAAATAAGAATGAAGTGATTTTAAGTACTGTCAAAAAATATGTTGTAATCAATATGGAGAACAAAGCAGAGTTTAAAACACAATTTCTATGTGACCGTTACGATAATGTTTATTAGTATAATATAACTCGTATGTGAAAACTCTGGCTATGTATTAGTACAATATTAACTTATAATTATCTTCAATTATTCAGACAAGTAACAAATAGCGTTCACACAAGACAATTAACTAATTAAACCAGTAATATTAATGTTATTTTTCATTAGCTAATCCCCATTTCATATTTTTATCTGTCTGGGCGTGGTTAATACGTTACCCTTTGTATAATTCATACATTTTTACTGCTCGCTTATACAAACATAAAGTTTTCTAACCCAACTGTGTTATGTTTTTATGTTAGCTATTCCTTGACTAGGATGTTCAGAAAAAATGTTTTTTAAATCCGTGCTGTAAAATTCTAATCATAATTTTCCTATTGCTTCTTAAGTACTATAACATTATTTTGTCGCCTAACTAAAATTAGTACTTGTTAATAAACTGAGAAAATTTACTAGAACCATTTTCTACAACCGTTCTGTTTTACAATATTGTATTAAAACAACTTAGAAACCTTTAATACCATGCACATAAACAGTTTTAAACATAGTTTATAAACGGTTTTAAATTACAACTTAAACTATTACACCAAAAACAGTAAACCTCATTATTATCTAATCAAATCTATAATCCAGGGCTTCGCACCAGTAGAGATTTTATATCCAATATTTTCAGTACAGTATTTAATATACAACCTTTATCATGTAGAATTATTTTCCTGAGCATTAGCAATGAATATCACTTCAGTGTCGTGGAAACTGTTTTAATTTTCCTGTAGTAAGTTACAGTGTAATGATAATTCAAAAATATGTAGTATTGTTTAAAAATATGTTTACAGTTATTTATACAATAGAGAAAGAAGTTTAATTACATAGGCTGCCTTGAAGTTCTCGCCTTCCTTCTTAATTTTGACTTTAAAAGTTGAGAAAATGCCTTATTTTGGATGATACATAACCAACCAAGGAGTTTTTATCCTTACGCAAGTTTTAACTTACTTGCTCGAGCTTCTGGGTAGACTGGCAGTTAGTAATGTTGTATAAGAACCCGATTCAAATGAAAACTTTGTTTAAGTTACTAAAAAGGAAGAACATATATTTTTATGTTGTCCTATTTAATGTAGTGGCTAATGGAATTTGAAATAAAAAACCTCATTTAGTTTACAATGAATGTTATTTTAAGGTAGGTAGAACCTTAATATATTTTAAGTTACAGTATATTAAACTATTTTGTTTTTATTCTATAAAACATTCATTCAGCAATTTTTTTAAGCAATTAAGAGACCATATATAAATTTGAAAGTTAAACTTATGAAAACCCACCGCGGACTGATATAGTTATGGAATATATTATAAAACTGCATAGTAAAGGGTACGAAGTTATGGGTAATAGTTAGTTTCATACCTAGTGATGGAGGCAGAATTAATAAACATAATAAATGAATAATGACTTTGTAAATTATCTTGAAAAATGTATTAAAAGTTTGTTATAAAAGGCACACTTGTTGTATTATGCAAAATTAAAAAGGACATTATGGTATTAAATTATATACTATTGCTTAAATTTATTGTTTATTTCAATATCTTTCTATGGAATCGAAAGAAAAAAAAAGTACCGGTATTGCAGTAAAGGTTATGATTAATCTTTTAACCATACAGATTGTATAGTGATATGATTAAGAGCCTGACAGTGCCTTTATGAATCGTATCGTTGTAACCAGTGCTATAGCTTATAATAGAAAAGGCATTGCTTATGGCTTAAGGAATCTAAACCGTAACTCTTAAAAAGTAAAAAGGCAGTAACTCTGTCTGTCTGTGCGCTACCACTTTCGTTACGTTCTGTCGGGTCCTTTCCGCTGTATCGGTTTTTTACATTCTATGTTGTCACTATAATCTGAGAAGGAGGGGTTTCTCAACCAAGGAAGTTAAATGATACATAAATGTTGATGAAATGATAAAAGAAACTAGTCTGAGTCGAGTTAGGAAATCACTGGTGCACGATTTTACAGATGAAGGAAGTGGTTACAATGAACTTAGGAAATCGACACCATATGAAGCCTCGTTACTATGAAAAGATAGGTTGTCTCTCTCGCCAATTTTGGTGAGAATATCCCTACCTAACAACAATTGTGCGGCAACTGATGTGAGCAAAAACCAGATTCCGAAAAAAAAAACAATTTACACAATGGTACATTAAGGATATTTGTCAATTAATTAAAATAATTATGCATCGAATAAAAGAAAAGTATTACATTACACCGGAGCACAGGATATATAAAGCATATACCTGTACTCGTGTACTGATCTTTGGGAAATTAATTTAAAATTATCCCTCATGCTAAGCATAATTTTCTTGTCATGAAATGAGCATTAAGAGAGCTTTCTAGAGATTGTAAACAACCTTCCCATCAATTAACCCCTTGCATTTATTTTATGATCGTTTGCATCTTGATTATAGTGAGCTGAAACGAAATGAATTAAGAAAGTGCAAACGTATGTAAGCTGTAGGGTAATCTTGAAAACTCGAAGTCAAGTTTTGATTTAATTTCTTGTTTTACTTGCGAGTAATTCAGCTTAAAGAACATGACAGGCGATGAAGTAAATTCTTGTAAAGGATCGGTTTTCAAAAGTAGAAACTGTAATGTATAGAACAAAATAACTGAAAAATCGAGGGACACAACAGAAGGTAACAAAAGCCTTTACCAAACTAACTATGACATTTTCATCAACTATTAAACTTTGCTGAATTTGCTACTATGACATCAAATTCCATAGGGCTATTTATTAGACTAAGAAGACCCTATGTATGAAGTTTCAAATCTCTAAGCCTTTTGTATCCAGAATAATCGCAAAAATGGACAGACAGATAACGATACTAGGACCTATAGGATCATTAACAAATTTCTGAGTGTATCAAATCGGGTTTCGAAACGGATAGTAAATATGATTTGTAATTATAGATCGACTCATCTTTAGGGTTGACAACTGTAATTTGGCAAAATTATCTGATTGATACTAAAAACAACCAACAAAAATTTAGAGTAATGTAACAATTTATTTTTTACTCTTTATCACGTGAATATACAATAATAAGTAATGCAAGAAAACAATACTCATACAATACAGAACAAATTTTATTTCACAGATTGTCTTCAAATTCCCTCCCTCTCTTATGGTGTGTATTAGAAAACCATAAGGAAAGTCTACATTCCAAAACGTCTTGAAACAAAGGTTATTGCACTTGTTTTACTATTCCCACGGGTTCGGTTTAGGTTATAAAAATGTTCTCTGACGTAAAATGGGTAAGCTATCACAATGATACCAGTGCCCGTGCGCTATAAACGTTAATGTCCGGAACGACCTTGTTTGTGTTACTGAACTCTATTGTCTCATTCAGAACAGTGTAGACTATAGATGCTACATGTTGGTAGTAAATATGTTATTTCCTTTCAGTTTTTATACGAATATGTTTTATTATTATTCTTTAACCATTGCTTAAGGATAAAATACGTTTAAGTATTAAAACTAATGTATTTTGGATTCCATCTCAGGAAAAGTGTGTAGCCTCACTGGATATCAAAACATTTGTGCACTATTCAGGTATAGCCATATAACATATCTCTATAGGTTGAGATCTCATACTTTTTATGTTATTTTGTTGCTTTATAAGATAATTTTTATGTCAGTTTCTTATATGAGTGTCTGTAATAAACACATCTCCAAAGATAAAACTAATGTGAAAGGTATTCTGATTTGTAAAATAGAGTGTTATAAACATTAGCTGCTACGTTATTGAATGACTAACTAACTAATAAATAAAATTACTCCTTGTGTTTACGATACAATGTACTATATATTCATGAGCAGATATAACACTAAATGCATTAAAGTATTTCATGACACTTTTGCTTGCAGTAGATATTAACCTATCACTTTACGTTGTATGAAAGCTCCTAAAAATAAAAATGAAAACTACCAGATCACATTAACATCAATAGCATCGAAGAAAGCAACTGAGCCGAGTGTACTGGTGAACATCTAGATCTTAAACTCCAATAGAATAAAGTTAAACTTTAATAGCTTTTAAGAACGTACCTTTAATATTAGAAGTATGAGAATATTTTAAATATTTTTATTCGTTATTCACATTCATTAAAGTTTTATAAATGGAATCATCCAAATTAAATTTTAATAAACATTGAATCACAAAAATTACTCGCTCCACCGTGACTCGAACCCGGATATCTCACTTGCCGGATGAGTGTGTACCGTAAATTAGTTAATTAAATTTCATACAATGTAAATTTCGCAACCTAATCAGCCAGTATAATATAATATTATATTACATCCAATGTTCCGGAACTAAATTATTGGGCGGAGTAACTACCTAATTGGCACGCGTATGACTTTTTTCTTCTAACCCTTTGTAGCAGCCCAACTACGTAACCGATCAGACCTCGCGCGCTTTGTCCGTAAGTAAAATTTATCTTTTCGTATTATTAAATTAGCCCTTTGATGCCAAACGTATAAAATGAATGTAACGTAAAGTAAAGATGTGAATAGTAAAGTAACTTACCCTTGAAGATCTTTTATTTGCTTGATGGAGATAGATAAAGGTTGTGGCGTCGTCCTTATGGCGACGAGCACGTTGTTATAAATAGTAATTTGTATCATTAAATGGCTAAATACCGTCGCGAATTTGTTTTAGGCGAGTTTACGTAGCTGATGTATCTCACGTGTTGTTTGAATAGATGGCTACCACTTCTCAACTTCTACTCCTCTTCTAGAAATAACCGTTCTTAGACTACAGGGTTGTGAGTCTACCTATTGTGAAGGGAAGTGAAATATTATTGTTTTTGTAAAGTAAAACGTCGTACGCATAATTCAATAGAACATTGGATATTTTAGGCCCACCTAGAAGATATACCTTTTAGTTATTATATTCTAATTGGCAGCAACGTGGCAGTACATAACTTTTCCTTTACCATCTAAAAGTGGTGCTTTTAAGTTTTCGTAATTAAACTGAACTTATAAGTACACTTTGTATTTCTAGTATTTATTACTACGACCTCAGAAGTCACCACCCCCATGTGTTATCGTCATACGGTACACAATTCAATTGCGCGAATCTGCTATTGATGTGCCTACTCTGCCATCAAACTGGGTGAAACTGAGTGAAAACGCCACAATGCCTGCCATTAAAATAGAATATTTGTCTAAAGATGAGTTGGTATTTGAACTGATGATATCTAGAGGTATTAAATTAAATAGTGACAGTACAGTAAATGAACTCAGAAAGTCCTTAAGACAGTGTTTGAGAAACAATATTTTACCTACTGCTAGTAGACTATTAAAAAAATAGACCACAATCAGTAAGTAAAACTTCTCAGTGAAAAAGTGATATTATTAGAACATGGGTGCAGTGAATTGAACAGTGCTAGTTCACCTTTAGAAATCACCAAATTCCATGAAAAGTGTAAACATTTAATAAACCGTTTATTTTTAGACAACCAGTTAGAACTAAGTTCTGTACATAGTGAAACTTTATCAGCTTTAAAGTGTAGGCTAGTAAATGTTGAACAACAGTTAGCTAAAAACTTGCTATCTACAGTGAACCTAGAACAGCTTAAAGTGTTAGAAGCCAATTTAAATGAATAATTAGAACAAGATGAGGCTATGGAACAGGCAGTGAAAGAACAAATAGGCCCTATTTCTGTACAACCACCAACAATATCACAGCCTACTGCCAGTACCCCCACTTTGCCTATAATGCCTATTTATAATGCAAACAATGATTGTATTAGTCAACCTATGTCTGGTTTAAATATGTTTAATAAGTTAAACAACCCTGTAGAATGTTATTTACAAAATTTTACAGTAACAAATGGCTTAGTAGTACCTGAGCTAATAAACTTTTTGAAAACTTTGTTAAAACTAAAATGTGAAACTAGCCTATCAGATAATGAAATATTAGTATTGTTACCATGTTATGCAAAAGGTCCACTTTTAGCCAAAATAATACAGTGTAAGTCTATCATGCCTAATGTCAACTATCTACACAGGGAATTAATTAGTGCTTTTATCCCTGTAGGCCTAATTGAAAGACTGAGACTAGATTTAGTTTATAGGCCACAAAGGTTTGATGAGCCACTGTATGAATACATCTATGACATCAAAGAGCTCAGTCAAGTTTTATTGTGTAACATAAGTGAACAGGACTTGGTAAACTTGTATAAAAAAGAGGTATTAAGCCTACAGATAGAAATAAGTTTAATTTTTGAAAACAATCCCATTTGTTTTACAGATTTGGAAAATGTGTGTATAGCTAGTAACAATATAACCTTTAATGATAACTTAAGGGACAATTAAGTAAGACATATGTTAACAACATGTATCCACCACATGTTGAACTTAGAAAAAGTAGGCCTACTGTCAAAAACCCAAAGTTATGTTTTCAATTGTAATAGGCCTGGTCACTTAGCAAAAAATTGTTTTAGGAATCCAAAAAACTAGTTGACAGGGCAGTGGTATTACACACATCACCTAAAAATATCCCTCCCCGGTTTCATAAGTTTAAGAATAATAATTTTATAAATAGTAATACAGTAAGAAAAGAAAAACACTATTTTATGAGAGTCTATGGTAAGGTAATTAAAAATTGGAGTAAATTAAACTATAGAAAACCTAATTTAAGACTAAATGTTAGACAGTGTAAACAATATGCCTTTAATCGAAGCTATAGTGGGTAAAAATGTAAAAACAAACTGCTTATTAGATACTGGTGCTACAAGAGATATAATGAGTAGAGAATTTTATGATAGCCTATTGTTGAATAAAAATGTTTCTAAATTAATGAAGTCAGATGATAGAATGTTTGCTGCAAATAACACTGAAATAAAATGTTTTGGTTACTGTTATGCTAAGATAAAAATTTTCCAAATTTTGTTGGAAAGTAAAATTTATTGTATTGGATAATTTAAAATGGGACATTGTATTGGGAAACCCATTTATATCTAATAGCAAATTAATTTTAGATCTTGATGGAGATTCATGTTATTTTAAATTCAATTGTAATGAGAAAATAACTATTGTTCAGACCAACAGCCTTTTGAACATGAAGTAAACAGCATGTAAAAATAGGGTGCACTAGAGCTGAGGCTGAAGATACAAAACCTTATAGGGGATTTTCCAAATGTTTTTAATCCAAAAATTAGGAGAGGCTCTAGATTTGGAAGTGAGATTAGTTCTAAATGACCCCACACCTGTAAATATTAGGCCTTATTTTATGAGCCCTCCTACTGTAAATAAGATGAAAACAATAATACAGGATTGGTTTGGACCAAGGAATAATTGAACCCAGTACTTCAGCCTACTCCAGTCCAGCCTTTTTAACCAAAAAGGACAGACTTGTAGTCCAATTATACCGAATTAAATAAAAAGTTACAGAAAATTGATTTTCCCATTGGTGATTTAAATAATTATTATCAACATCTTAGTGGAGCCAAATATTTTTCAATAATAGATTTAAGAAAAAGTTTTTTGCAATGTCCATTATCACCTGATAGTCAAGATCTTACCTCATTTAGCACTATATTTGGTAAATATAAATTTTAAACGAGTACCCTTTGGTTTACATATTGGTTGTGCTGTATTGTCCGCCTATCTGGATAAAGTCCTAGACAATATAAAATTTAAACTATGTGATAAATTTTTGTGATGATATCTTAGTGTACAGTAAAGACCTTGATTCGCATTTAGTACATGTCAGAGAGATTGTAAATAGACTAAGCAAACATGGCTTAACGGCAAACCTAGAGAAAGCAAATGTTTTGTTTTGAGGAAATCTCCTTTTTGGGGAACTTAATAAAAAATAATACAGTAACTATAGATCCCGAGCGAACAAGGAGTATAAGAGAATTTATGCCGCCTAAGAACGCCAAACAAATTTCATAGTTTTAGGTATGACCAATTTCTTTTCAAAATTTATAAATAATTATGCCGAATTATGTAATCCTTTAAATCGTTTAAGAAGGAAAAACGCTAAATTTGTTTGGACAAGTGAATGTCAAGATTCGTTTGTAAAGTTAAAAGAAGCTATAATGGAATCCTCCTGTACTCCAGTTAGCCGATTTTTCAAAGCAATTTATAGTAATGACAGATGCTAGTGGAATAGCCGCAGGTGGTTGTTTGTTACAGGAAAACGACCAAAATGAATTAATGCCAATAGCCTATTACTCTAGGAAATTTTACTGATGCCGAATTAAAATATACTGTTTATGAAAAAGAAGCTTTGGGTGCACTAATTTGCATAGAAAAATGGCACGAATTTTTAGAAGTAAGAACCTTGTAAATTAATAACTGATAACCAAGCTTTATCCTATGTCCTCAATCACAAAGGAAGGTAGGAAGACTTGCCCGGTGGATCGAGAGGATTTTGAATTTGCCATTTGAGGTGGAATTTAAAAGTTCCACGATAATGCGCTGGCAGACGCCCTTTCACGTATGTGTTGAGGGCGAGTCGACGGGAACAGCTGATCCGAGCCCCAGTGACTGCCGGAACGTTCCAGACCAGGATAAAAATAGGATTATCGATTTCCTTCTGCCATTCAAACCTCCTCCCGAAGGCAAACATGTAAACGAACATCTAATGTAAAGCCTAAAATGCAGATAAATAATAAGTGCAATAACAAGGATAATTTGTGGTTGTTATTAATGATTTGCCATTAGCGTTTAAAGATTTAGAAAAAATCAACTTCAAGATAAAGAAACTCAGCGAATCATTCAATCTGTAAAAAGCAATAGTAACAATTTATGTTATTTTGTAAAAAACAATTTACTGATGTACAAAAGGAATGTAAAAGGTAAGAGTAAGATATTTTTGCCTGTACAGTTAATTGATTTAGTATATGAATTCTTCCACAGTTTCTTTAATAGGAGGTCATTTAGGCATTGCTAGAACGCAAAGAAAAATTAATCAGTATTTTTATAGACCTGATTTAGACGAAATTATAAAGGCAAAAGAGAAAGCATGTAATGTTTGTAAAATGAGTAAAGTGTGCCAAAGAAAATATGAAGGCGAATTAGTATCTGTGCCATTTAAGAACAATATGGATTGTTTATTCATAGATCTTTTAGGTCCCTTAGTGAGAACTAGAAACAGCAATGTATATTTACTTGTAGTTGTAGATGCCGCTAGTAAATTTCTATGGCTAATCCCTTTGAGGGAATGTAAGAGTGCTGAAATATGTAATAAATTAGACCGCATAATTTTTAACAACTTTCCTGTACCTAAAATAATAGTGTCAGACAATGCCGCATATTTTACATCACTGTATTTTAAGAAGTTCTTATTTAAGAATTTTATTGAACACCGTAGACTAGCGCCTTACAGGCTAATGGAAATCAATCAGAAAGGCATATTAGAAACATATCTACATTATTACGTAGTTTCTATCACAACTGTCATAGTAATTGGGATAATGACCTAGGCTATATACAATTAAGTTTAAAACACCGCCCATAATGAAAGCACAGGTTTTGCTGCCTTTGATTTAATGTTTAATCATTCCTGTAATAATGCTTTATCTAATTTATGGAAGCTAAATGATCTAATTGGTGAGAATTTTTCCAAGGAAAACTGTTGTAAACAATTTAAAGAGAGCTGTGGTGAATGTAAAAAGGAGTATAGCACATAACAGTAATAGACAAAAAGTACTCAGAGCAAAATGTAAAACATACCTTTAAGTTGCATTCCTTAGTATGGATTAGAACCACTATTTAAGCAATAAGGTAGAAAAGTTTTGTGGCAAAATTAGCACCAAAATATGTAGGAATTTATAGAATTTTATATTTTTTAAAGCCCTGTAACTTGTATTGTACAACACACTGAAAATGTTTTGAATGTAAAAAAGGTTCATATTGTAGATTTAAAATTAAATTAAGACCTGTTCTGTATAAAAAAAAAATTTTGTTAGCATCCCTAGCTTAAGGAACCACTTGCTGCCAAATTTAAAAGATAAGATAAAATCCAGGAAGTTAACTGTTTGTGAATTCTTAACGAATGTGTCAAGGGAAATAAATATAGAAAAAGAATTTGTAAATAGACTTAGTATAAAGAAATGAGACAAAGTTGATTCCTGACTGATTGTAATGAGGGAATCAAATATGAAAAATTGTCTGTGTTTTGTATGTATGCCGAAATGTTGAATTTTGAATTTTGTAGATATAATTTGAAGTGTTAAAATTCATGTAGATGTAAGATGTATAGGATGTTGTATGTAAATATATATATATATATTAAGAGTGATGCAGTATTAATAAGAAATGTGAGACTTAGCTTCTCGCGAGGGGACGTTTCATTCCAAAGTATTCGATCCATATTGGTAACTTGTCCGCAAGTCTCAGGGTATTTAATGGCACAACACTATACACAAAACACTAGTATGAATGCAAAAAAAAGAAGTATGAATGTGGCGCCTATATAAAAAAAACACTACACTACACTTGTTTACGATTTAATCGCCTTAAATGCCCTTATTCTTGCAACGACCCGCAAATTCTAAAACGCTGCAACGTGCACTGCATGAAAATAGTTTGCCTAAATTGATTTTCTATTTTTGGTCCCTAAGCGGATTTCATAGGAAACTTTTGAAACCCCGCGCTATCGTATTGTTATGGTTGAATTTGAATTTATGTAATGAATAAAAGGTTGAATTAAGTTTGTTATTTAGAATATGTTTAAAGTTAAAGCGACTAACTAGGTTGCGAAATCAAAACAGGGGGGATATTCTGTACCGTAAATTAGTTAATTAAATTTCATACAATGTAAATTTCGCAACCTAATCAGCCAGTATAATATAATGTTATATTACATCCAATGTTCCGGAACTAAATTATTGGGCGGAGTAACTACCTAATTGGCACGCGTATGAATTTTTTCTTCTAACCCTTTGTAGCAGCCCAACTACGTAACCGATCAGACCTCGCGCGCTTTGTCCGTAAGTAAAAATTTATCTTTTCGTATTATTAAATTAGCCCTTTGATGCCAAACGTTATAAAATGAATGTAACGTAAAGTAAAGATGTGAATAGTAAAGTAACTTACCCTTGAAGATCTTTTATTTGCTTGATGGAGATAGATAAAGGTTGTGGCGTCGTCCTTATGGCGACGAGCACGTTGTTATAAATAGTAATTTGTATCATTAAATGGCTAATACCGTCGCGAATTTGTTTTAGGCGAGTTTACGTAGCTGATGTATCTCACGTTGTTGTTTGAATAGATGGCTACCAATTCTCAACTTCTACTCCTCTTCTAGAATTAACCGTTCTTAGACTACAGGGTTGTGAGTCTACCTATTGTGAAGGGAAGTGAAATATTGTTGTTTTGTAAAGTAAAACGTCGTACGCATAATTCAATAGAACATTGGATATTTTAGGCCCACCTAGAAGATATACATTTTAGTTATTATATTCTAATTGGCAGCAACGTGGCAGTACATAACTTTTCCTTTACCATCTAAAAGTGGTGCTTTTAAGTTTTCGTAATTAAACTGAACTTATAAGTACACTTTGTATTTCTAGTATTTATTACTACGACCTCAGAAGTCACCACCCCCATGTGTTATCGTCATACGGTACAAGTGTGCTACCCACTACACTACATAGCCCTTACTTTTTACGATTCAATTATACTGTACTTATAATTATACTGCCGTTTCTGTCACATATACGTTTAAATTTGTTATTCAGAAACGGTTAAAATTTATTCTGGATTCGGATCATTTCTGCCTAAACATATACCAATTTTCAAGTGTATAGCCGTGGTGAAAAGAACCTCAATGGTTAAGTCTCAAATTCTGTAATTTAATCTCACATTTTAAATTATAAATTAATGAACAAAAAGTAAAAGAAGGGTTAAGTGGACGCTTTCAGTGTCTGACACTGACGTGCACTTAGCATGTCCACGAGTTGTCTAACCAATTTATTAAACATCGTCATGAACATAGGTCATACATATATTATACAACAAATACACATTATAAACACTGTGTGTGACAAAAATCCTTTTAATTGCCAGTAAATAGTAGTTTAATTTTAAAAAGTTTATTAGGTTTCAACAGTTATCATAGCTGCTATTGTATTTTATTACTAAATGGCCTGTGGTAGGAATCATTACACGACGTCACATATGATTGATAGGATCCTCCTGTTGACACAACCTTGGACTAGTTAAACACCATCATTGGTAATTAGTGGCCAATTACGGTCAACATTGAATAAACTAATCTAT
>NW_025780594.1:0-63435 GCF_021130785.1 Homalodisca vitripennis | reverse complement strand
AAGCTGTAGCTTTTAAGGAGAAAATTTAAATTGATTTCTTAAAGCTTACTTACTTTTTAATAGTTCTGAAATAAATTTTAAGTGTGAGAATGTAATGGGATTTTTGTTTTTGTAAACCGAAATTGTAAAATATAAAAAACAATTAAAAGACAACAATACTTAGTAGCCGATACAGCTTAAATGCATGGCTTACAAATAAAAAAACTAAGCTACTGAGCGCACTGTTAACGTTAAACATACGTTTTATTGTTTAGTTTCTTCAACGTATTCGTTTATGTATAGCCTTAAAATAATCGTAAAAGATGTAGGCCTACGCAATTATTTTAATTCATACTAAAACAAATTTGTTTTTAATTAGGGATATTCTTCAATGAAAAGCCTTGTTATAAGAACTAGATGAGATGATACAAGGTGGAGCCTACCTGCAACCGAAAAGTTTATGAAAAATGTTGTATACGAAAGTGAATTTTACACGCAGAAATTCATGATTCCAATGTTTTGTTAACGTACATAAAATAGCGTTATGAGAAAATATATTTCTATTTGAACATCTTTAAAGGGTTTACTTCTAAAGGGAGAATTCCTCGAGCAAATCTTATATATATAAAAATCTTGAGTCACGATGTATGTTGCCAATAAACTCCAAAACGACTGAACCAATTTCAATCAAATTTCACATGTATCCGTAATTTAGTCTAACTTAGAAGATAGGATAGTTATTATCTGAATTATTCGCTTATGTCGTGAATATAAACGAATAAAATGAAGAAAAGTTTTCAAAGCGCCTGCACATTATAACCTGTAATTACGAGATAGATACGTATATTAAACAGTGAAACACTATTTGAAGGCGCTAAGTTATGATGTATAATTGTCTAAACTAAATTTTTGGTTGAACTTAAAGGTTGAGTGGTAGACCACTTTGTAATAAAATACATTATGCATGTACAATACATTTTTGACATATTTTCTTGATCGTGACATCAAGGTAAAATCTACATCGGGGTTGGAAATATAATTTACTTCAACCAGAAATGCTCATACGCGGGCAAAACTTACGAAAAGCGTGCGAAGCCGCGGGAAACAGCTATACTATATAAACATATATAAATATACGAGTCTTACTCAGACTTGTAGGACATGCTTCACGTTCTGTATGATGTAGTAAGTTGTGACACGTACTGTGAAGTGCCTACAATGTTCACGTCTAGCTGACACAACTTCCAGTTGGACATAACTTGGTACAGCAAAAACTAATGTGTCACTTATATCTGGATATCTGGGCAACATTATGGATATTAATTTAGCTATGGTGGGAAGGGCAGATTCAATGTGAATGTTGAGTTTAGCTCCAGTCAACCTTCCTCTTAGTGCAGCGTCTGGAATCTGATGCTGTTGCAGACTTGACTCCTGGAATGTTTTTTTTATCTCCTAAGACGATTATGGCAATACATGACTTCAGATCCCAAGATTAAAGTCTGTGACAGCATCAGCTTGCAGACGATGCACTAAGAGGAAGATGAACTGGAGTTAAGCTCAACATTCACATTACGGATGTCCATGAGTGGAACATCACTGATTGCAATGTCGTAGTATTGGGGTGAAAGGGTGGATCGATATGTCTAGTTTAGTGTGAAGTTGGTGGAACTTTCTCAGTATTAAATGCCGTTGCTAGCTTGGACACGAGAGATTGTTGCTCCTGTCTGTTTTGACTGGAGAGGCTGGAACAGCGGCTTCCTCTTCTAACAGTGTCCCCGTTATCCCTCCTCATCGAATCTCTACAGGACACCCACAACTTTACCCATCCTGTTACTCCGGAAGCTACCCCAAAGGTCATTTTAGGACTAATGATGGTGTCTCTTGCGCAAAGTAAAAATTAGGTCTCATAAATTAGCAGATATTTAAATGTGAATATTTACAATAAGAAATAAAACTGTTTAAGTGAGATCTTCTTTGGTATACAACAAGAGTACTTACATGTCTACGACGTTTCGCTCCGTAGGGGTGACAGGGGAAGCAGGACTGTGTGTTCTCACAGGCCAGTCTTTCGACACAGCCAGAGCCCCAGTCCGAACAGCTGAGGTAGCCGGCTAGCAGACGACGCTCCTGGCGTGCCACTTCCTCCCGCGGCAGCTGCAGAACAACATAACCTCTAAAATATTGAAATCTTTTTTTATGCGTCACTAAATGGAAGTAGCATATATCCGTAATTTAATCTAATGAAATTTTTCAGCTTATTATAATAATATATACGGACGTTCACAAATTCATTGTTTTAAAATATAAAACGCAACGAAACTTACACTTGTCCTATACCAAAATCATCATAAAGAACCAATCTTTCTAGTAACGTTGTGAACTAAACTTTATATAATACTTGTTGTTTCCCGCAGTTTTGCACGCTTTTTGTAAGCTTTGCCCATGTTTGGGCACTTCTGGTTCAAGTTAGTTATATTTCCAACGCCGATGTAGAGTTTGCCTTGTTGACACGGCCAAGAAAATCTATCAAAAGCGTATGTTTATAGCCATTGTACACTTTATTATAAAGTGGTCTAACACTCAAGCTAAGTCGAACCACAAATGTATTTAACATATATATTTTTAATATATGTTTTATTAATTATATATATATATATTAATATTTATTATATATATATATTTAAAAGACAAATCGTAACTTAGCACATTTCAAAGAGCATTTGGCTACTTAATATACGTAACTGTCTCGTAATTGCAGTTTATAATGTACAGGCGCTTTGAAAATGTTTATATTTTGCAACGCTGCTGGATGGCGAGTTGCCTATAAACTCCCTCCGTGGGAAAATACATATAACCTACATACCATTTTTCGCAATGACCGGTCAATTAGCTTTGGAGTCTATCAATATCATATATACAAACATCTTCTGTTATATGTAAAAAGTGAAGCCATATACATGTGGATATTAAAAGAATTTATATATATATATATATATATATATATATATATATATATATATATATATATATATATATACAGGGTGATTCAAAACTAAACGGCAATCTCTCGGGAGCTTATTCTATAGCTAAAAACAAGTAAAAAAGTTCATATAACCATATGCCCGGAAACGCTTCGTTAGCGAGTTACGCCTAGCGAAAGATTTCGCCCGGATTTCAGAACCCTTGGTGAAGTCAGGCCGTATAAAAATGGTAAAGGTAGTTACAAAGATACAAATACGATTGTTTTTTATGTTTTTATATCTGAAAAATTTATTAAAATTCGTCCCAGAGCTGTAAATGCAATACTTTCAGAGATATCTTACGTAAAACACAAGAATTGGTGCAAAGAAATAACACATTTTTGTGTTTAACGTAAGATTACTTCCATAAATGTTAAATAAAGGTCATTTTTTTCTTAAACAGATTTGTAGAACATTTAATTCTGAAAAGATTCATGTGAATTAATTAGGAAAAAAATTAATAATAGGTATTGAAATTTAGCTTTATTTAAAAATAAAACAGACGCACAAAAATGCATATTCTTATCTGCATAAAATATTAACTAATGTTTAGGTTGTGAGTAACAGCTGATCATTTATTCAACACTTTTTATCGTCATATTTTCTTTGCAAAGGTTGGCAATATCAGCTGATCAACAATTAAGTTCATGAAGTAATATTTTAATAACCTTTATGGAGGTTTTTGTATTGTGGCGTGTGAAGATTGTATTTTGTGAGATCCTGTGATTATTTGGAAATATTTTATACAAGTGTATAAAATATTTTATTAAATATTTATTTTTAAAATATTTTATTAAATATTTTTATAAAAGTGTATGTAATTATCTTAGTAAATAATGGCAGATAATGTAAATGGTATGTATTCGTTTGAAGAGTATACGGACATGATACTGATTTACGGCAAAGTTAACAAGAATGGTTTAGCTGCAGTTCAGGAATATCGTGATACTTTTCCACATCAAAACACCTGATCGCAAAACATTTGAAGCTGTGGAGAGACGACTTAGAGAAACTGGTAGCTTTAAACCGAAGCGAATAGATACTGGTCGTCAACGTAGAGCAAGGAACTATAATAATGAACAAGCAATAATAAATGCTGTAGAATTATCACCAACCACAAGCACCAGACGATTATCACGTCAGTTAAATATTTGCCAGTCAAGCGTATGGCGGACACTTCATGAAGCACAGTTGTACTCATTCCATATAACACGTGTTCAAGACTTATTACCGCAAGATCTTAATAAACGGAAGATGTTCTGCCGCTGGTTAAGAAGAAATTGTTTACGACATCAGTATTTTCTTCGGCGTATTCTCGTTACTGATGCATCCTGTTTTACTAGAAATGGAATTGTAAATTTTCGTAATACCCATACTTGGGCGTACGACAACCCACATGAAACTGCGACGAGGCATTTTCAACATACATTTTCAGTCAATGTATGGCTTTTGTATGGCTTGTATGGCTCAAATGTATGGCTTGGTGTTCTGGGTGATAATTTGATTGGTCCATTTTCCCTCCCTAATCGACTTAATGGAGTAGCGTACTTAAATTTTTTAAGAACAAACCTGCCTACCCTCTTGGAAGATATTCCTGTTCAAAACAGAATAAATGCATGGTTTATGCACGACGGAGCACCTCCACATTTTTCTAATGATGTGAAAAACTATTTAAATGATACATACGGTAGACAATGGATTGGTCGAAATGGACCAGTAAAATGGCCACCACGTTCTCCTGACCTCACGCCAGCAGACTTTTTCTTATGGGGTTGGATGAAGTCAATTGTTTATTCAAAACGGATTAACACCATAGAGGAGTTACGTAATCGCATTACAGAGGCGGCAGAAACTATCAAGAATGCTCCAAACGTTATGAAACGCGCTAGAAAAGAGTGGATTCGTCGTGCGAAAACGTGCATTGCTAACAACGGAGGACACTTTGAGCAACTATTATAGGTGATTATTACAGTTTTATAAAGGTAAATACATTTTATGTTAATGTTGAGTCTAGAATAAATGATCAGCTGTTACTCACAACCTAAACATTAGTTAATATTTTTATGCAGATAAGAATATGCATTTTTGTGCGTCTGTTTTATTTTTAAATAAAGCTACGGCTTAATATTTTAAAAACCATAGGAAATAACAGCTATAAACTTTGCACAGTGTCATATGGCTATGTAAACTATGTTTCCTTGCTATTATCATGACATGCCAACCATGGGGGGACGGCCCACAGAGGAAAACATGGAAATCTTAAATTGAAGCATGGGTCGAGTGATACCTCATTTGAAAGAGCTCACTTAGTAGAGTTGAATGCCGCAAATCTCATCTCAAAAGGTTTATCCAATCAGAAATGGCGGCTTGTTTTAGGTGCACATTGTGAAGTAGTATAGTAGAGAATTGATAGCATGACCGGTGACTTCGAGATGCGCCGTAGGCAAAGACGGAACTAAAGTGGTGGGGATTGGTGGAGCGGTTTAGTCTGTTGCCGTATTTAGCCTTGTGAACTTCGGTCTCCAGTCTTCTATACGTGCCGCCCAAAAAACATTTGCTTGTGCCAATTCACGAGTTGTAATACAATTTGTGAATTAATTGCGTTGTGCTCATTACGTTTTAAGTAAAGAGTTTGAGATGGATCATAATGTAAAAAGTAAAATTGGAGGTAGAAAGGTTACACACGGCCAAGCAAGAGAAGTGCTTCCCATTTTATGAAACGGGAAGCAGAAACCAACACACTTATAAATTTGAAGAAAGTTCAACAGCGTGTCGTAGAGGCAACTGGAATTTCTGAAAGTACGCTGAGACGAATTTTGAAGGAGGAAAAAAATAAGTCCAATTGGCAATTCTTTTAGTACGCCCAACAAAGTAAGAAAACGCAAACATACTAAAAGTAATCTGGACAATTTTGATTTGGGTGTAGTTCGAAGAACAATAAATCATTTTCATTGACAACGGTGTTTTATTATGTTAACTATTGCGTGTGGATCGTTGGCGTTATTGTTATTTTAAGTATACATCATTAAATTAACTTGATACAAGTTGGTAGATAAAACTGAGTTTTTTCTTATTCTACTGTGTATATTGACAAATTAGTTTAACCAGTTTTATATTAATTTTTAATTTAGCAGCTAGGCTATGTCAGTTGAAAATTTTGTAGTGTATAATTGTATCGTAAATCCTGAAGCTTACACGGTTAGTATATGATAAATTGAATTTTAATGGCTAACAAAGCGTAACAATTACAATTCTGAACTGTTGTCGTCGTTGGAGATCAAGAATAATATAAATTCCTACCCTTTCCCAATTTATGAGAACCCTTTCTTACCACCAGGTATCTCTACTGCGAACTCATTAAGAAGGGTGAGCTATGAACACAATTTCGGCAGAACATAGTCATTGTTAAGATCACGTACATCCGGTCCCAAGATTTCCTGTATTGAATTCCCCATCATAAAAGTCCGTCGCCGTAACTTCAAAAGAGTCTAGAAATGTTCAAATATTCTCAAGGTCTCCTATACTAAATCGCTCATCATAAAAGACCACCGTGGTAAGAACATAAGGGTCTAGAAATGTTGGCAAACACTACAATATTCGGCTCCCGCCACCACTATGAGCCGGGAGCCGAAAACTCTCAGTAGGGTTAGTAGCACCGTATTCCCTCCCCTACTTTAGATTGTGCCCCCACGCGCTCAACTCCTCCACTCCTCACGCGCATCCCACCGGTCATGCTATAACTTCCCTAGAGTACATTATGCGCTGCCATTTCTGACTGGATCGTCGTATTCTGATGCGGTTGGCGGGGTTTCACTCTACTAACCAATGTGTTTTCACTGACCTTTTTTAATTAGCAAATTATGTCATAAATTTATAACACAATAAATACCGATGTTTTTTTATTTTTATTTATTAATATATATAATTAATTCTTATATATATATATGTGTGTATATAAATAAAATATATTTTATTTGATCTATACATTTAATTTAATTATCACATCTTTTAATCAATCAATTTCAAGTATGTTTGTATTATGCTGTAAATTATTCTAAAGAAATACATGAGGAGGATAAAAATCACAATCATATTGCCATGCGATATCAGCTTTCTACAATCGATTGGGATATTGTCAGCAAACTGAAGGCAAACACTTTGAACATTTGTTATAACTGTTTTGGTAAGTGATTTGAAGTAAAAGAAGTAAAATAAAAGATTAACACGTTCACCCCGAAATGCGCCACCGGTGGCGCACGCTCAAAAATTCCAACATCAATAATTCTTGATGTTTTAATAACATAGACTACTCTAAACCCCGACGTTAGTATTGTTCATGAGGAACGGTTTTATTCGCATATTATTATTCTATAATGTTATATAATACGTATGAATCAATATTTATCATATTTAATTCACATTAAAGTATGTGCCACCGGTGGCGCACGTCGTCCCCTGGTGAAGAAAGGTACTTTCTCAGACGACGTGCTACACCGGTGGCGCACTCTATTAGTGACAAAAAATAGTGCGCGTAGAGCTTCTATTGGCAGCCTTAAGAGTGCGACACTTGCCGGAGCTACTTATAGCGCTCTATTAGCAACAATACGAATCAGACCTTCTTTATAAGCCGCCATTACCTGTCTTCTTGTCGTAGAGATTGTTCTGTGTTGCTGTAAGTTCAGTGAGTTCATTTTTATTTTAGAAAATGGATGAATCAGACATCGATGACGCCCTTGATGATGACTTTAGTGATCGTTCTTTGACCGATTTTTCAGTTAGTGGCAGTGAATATATGCCATCAGATGAGGAAAGTGATGTAACAAGTGCAGAGGAGTTGAATGAAGAAGATGGCGTTGTTAGTGATTTAGATGAATTGGAATTGATGGAAGTAGATGAGGAATATCAAAGGGTTAGAGAGGAGAGTGGAGACGAAGAAGGCAATAATATTGAAAATGTAAGTGACCCTGTACAAGATGTAGTTTGTAAGGTTCATTGTGAATATGTAGAAAATAAGTTAGAGTGGACAGAACCAAAATTGACATGCAGACCATATCCTTTCACAGGAAATGCAGGCTTAAAAACTGTTGGCCAATTTAATTTAAATGATCCATTTGAAATTTATAAACAGTTCCTAGATGATACATTATTGAATTTGATTGTTTTGGAAACTAACAGGTATGCACATCAGTACCTTGCTTCAAAGCCTGTAAAAAAGCGTTCAGCAATGGCTAGATGGGTTGATTGTACAACTGAAGAGATACACAAATTTTTTGGTGTACTGATGATCATGGGCATATGCCCATTGCCTCAAAGACAAATGTACTGGTCAAACAATCCCATGTACCAAAATAGTGTCATCAAGAAAACTATGAGCAGAGACAGATTTGACTGTCTCCTAAAATGCCTACATTTCCAAAATAATGAGGAACCAGCAACTGAAGAGCCTCGGTTGTGAAAAATAAAGAAACTGCTCAATCATTTAAATGCAAAATTTGAAAGTCTGGTAACACCTGAAGAGTCACTAGTTATTGACGAGTCTATGGTTCCATGGAGAGGGCGTTTGATTTTTAAACAATATTTGCCAAAAAAGGCTCATAAATATGGAGTCAAAATTTACAAGATTTGTACCACTGATGGGTATACTTTAAAAGCAAAAATTTACGCTGGTAAGTCAGACGTAACTGCAAGAGAGGCACATGCAGATAAAATTGTCATGCATTTGATGGAATCATTTCTAAATGAGGGTAGATCACTGTTTGCAGATAACTTTTACAACTCCACAAGGTTGGCCAACACTCTGCTTGAGAAGAAAACTTATGTTTGTGGCACCCTTCGAAGTGACCGAAAAGGCAATCCAAAAGAAGTCACTAGCAAAAAATTAGCCAAAGGTGAAGTAATTTGTCAAGAAAGCAGTACAGGAGTAAAAGTACTTAAATGGCATGACAAAAGGCCTGTACTGATGATAACCACTCGCCCTGAAGACGTTTCTACTCTTGTGGCAAGCAAAAAAACAACAAAGAAAGGCGAGGTTGTCATGAAACCATCATGTGTCATGGCGTACAATGCAGCAAAAAAAGGAGTGGACTTTTCAGATCAGATGTCCTCTTATTACACTCCTATCAGAAAGACTCTCATTTGGTACAAAAAAGTTGCACTGGATCTTCTCCTAGGTACTTGTGTAGTGAATGCACTAGTACTACATAACAAGTACTCATTAAACCAAAAAAATTGTTGTATGCTCACTTTCAGAGAAAAAATACTTCGAAATCTCCTTGAAGGAGAAAATGTTGGAGCCCTTGTTCAAACACCCCAAGATGGCAGGCAAGGTACCAAGAAACTAAAACATGTGCTCTCAAAGCGTGAAGGGACTGCAAGAGAAACCAGGTAAAATATTTCATTTTAATTTTATATAAAATTACAATATATCTACACTACGTCTTATAACAACAATAACACTACATACTAGTTTAGATCCAAACTAATGGATCTTAGTTTTCGTCAATTTACCTGCATGTTCATCAATTTAGTTCAATAAATTAGTGATCTGCATTTTTGCTATGAATTTGTAAAGTTTATTTCAACATGGTTTCCCATATATTTGATAAAAATATAATTAAATACGTTTTATGAAAGTACAAACATCCAATTAGATTTATTCCTTACAGAAAACGGTGTGTCAGCTGCTACAGCAAAATGAAGGAAGAAAGGGGGGCCAAAGCAGCAAGGACGTACGCAAAAACGTGTTTCAACTTACTGCAAAGGGTGCGATGAGACTCCTACAATGTGCTTAGAGTGTTTTAACTCCAAGCACTAAACTGAACACCATTTGTAATAGGAAAGCTAATGTTTAATTAAAATATCTTGAGTTTCAAATTTATTGCTTTGTATTTTTTTCCACTAAAAAAGGTCTTTATCAAAACCCGACGTGCGCCACCGGTGGAGCACATTGTAAAAGGTTCCATATGTATCGACAAAGTCATCTAAAACAAGTTGTAAAACTACGGCTTGGTTTAAAACCAAACTAAAATGCCGTATAAGAGTGTGCCACGGGTGGCGCACGTCGGGGTTTTGGGGGGATCGGCATGTGCCACCGGTGGCGCACGTCGGGGTTTTGAGTGGGGAAAATATTGATTCATTTATCCCGTCGGGCTGAAGGTGTTAAGTGTCTCAGTTTTCTCTAACAACCAGAATGTTTGCATTTGAAAAATTCTGCATTTTATAATCTTTGAGTGTCCGCCATTTTGTAATGCGTCAACTGTTTTACGTCAGATTTTCGCCAAAATGTTTCTAATTAAAAGAGCTTTAATTTGATGTACGACACGACCTATGCTTCTATTTAAGAATTTTCACCAACCCCTAGCGGGACGTCCCCCATAAGCAGGATATCATGGTTAAATACATAAAATAATAGTTTTATATGAGCAAAAGCTTGAAGTAAATTTTGGTTCTTATATTGTAATTAGTTCAAAAGTTATTAGACCGTCCCGGGACTTTTCAGCACCCCTGTATATTGTGGTATAATACTATTATAGCAAAATGTTATTAAGGTATGGCTGATTTTTTTTCTCACAACTATTTTAAATTCGAAAAGAATGTTCTGAAAGTAGAGAATCTCAGGAAGCCACAGTGAGGGCAGGTTTACACAATGAGCTGTTGACAAGAAATATGTGTAACCAACCAGCTGGCCACTGCAGATAACAATCAGCTGAGATGTCACGGCAATCAGTGTCGCCAACATTCCACTTGTTAACTCTCACTTTCCCTCATTGTCTTTGTATCCCTCAGTGCTTTTTTGTAATACTGCTTTATTTGTTAAGATACTTCTCATTGTTTACCACTGAAGTATAGGTGCTTTAAAACATTATGGTTCATTTGTAAAACAAATTTTGGTAATTACAATATTTTATATAGTTGGTTTGCCCAATAATAATGAAGTTATTAAAATGTGTTTGCTTAAGGGCAGGCTTGTTGATAAACCTATCTTAAACACTACAGTACGGTTCAAATTTCACAACTTTACACGTAGTAATAATATACAGTAGATAGCGCCATGCTGATGTACTTTACTTCTACATCTCGCCTGAGATGTACAAGTAAAGATAAGGATATTGATAATTCTTTATGTAAACTTATATCAATGTTTACCTTTTTCCTAATCAATTAGGAAACGTAGCTTTGGTAAATTGTTAGAACACTATGACCAATAGTTTTATACGTATAAAATTGGCGTAAAAACACCAAGAAATTATTTTAATAATATATATTATATTAATTCTTATCGAATCAATGACCTCACGACACATTTTGTAAGCAAGCTTTCATGATGTCTTAAAATCCCCATACATTTCTAATCCCAAAAAAAAATTTTCAAACATATTTTGTTATTGCTGTTCTTTTACAGAAAAGAATGCAATTATTTGGCCAAGCGTTTACTTAATATGTACCTCAAGCATGGAACAAATGTACATACAGTAATTATATTTTATACTTGTACAAGTACTACCATTCAAATTGAAGGTAAATCAATATACATGTTTTTAATTTTGTAATATTTTGTTTTTATCATATAATTGTTTTGTATTTAATTTTAGTCTATTTATTATAAGAGATGTTTTAAGATATATTGCTGTAAAATTGACGACATTGTACTATTTTCAACTAATTATTATAAAGAATGTATAGTGGATGGAAATGTAAAAAGAAAAGTTTTGTTATTTTAAAACCACAATAAAGTTAATGATTTTATTTGCCTATTGCAATATTCCCATTTCGAGTACAATTTAAATTCATCATTTAGGAATATCAATAAGCGAAAACAGAGAATATATATTGACATAACTATGTACCATTATGCTTGCAGGATTGTTGGGAATCCTTGCCATCTTATCAGGTAGTGAAGGCGAACCAAATCACTAAACATTCTTTCTTATCAGTCTAGATGGTAACACTGATATCGTGGGCGGCTATTGTAGCACAGGTATATGACATTTCCTCCACTAATAACAATGATAACCAACTAAAATAATTCTACTTCTACAAGTTACAAGTAAATAATAAGTATTTTATTGCTAATATAATTTATTTCTAACAGCCAATTTTTAAAGGGGTTTTTACATTATTTCTTATATGTTTAATCGATGAAGGCAAATAATTCTTATGCCCTAAGAAAATGAAAGACTTTTTAAAAATTTCTTTATTGATATTTGGTCTTTTAAATTAAACTATAGTTGTTTTCTAGTTCCGTGTTCGTGTAAAAATCTATGCTCATCTTTAAACTGGCCTCTTCTCTGGTAAAAAATATCTTCAGTTTTTAAATGCAAAAAGGTCTGGTAGGATTTTTTAGTTCTCTAGACGAAGAAAGAGACGGTTCTTTTTTTTAAATAAGAATATTCTAATAAAATTCTTTTAAGTGGTTTCAACTCTGTTCTTTATGTTTTGAAAAGTGCCTCCCAAAGAATTTATTTGATATTTAATTCATGAATTTATTAATACATAGTATAATGACCTCAACAAATTAATATCATAAAGGTTTCGTAAATAGTAAAAAGGTCTAATAGTTGATTTTAAATGAGTTTAAATGTTTGTATGTGTTCTCCTTGTAAAAAGTTCGTCAATATTGATTCCTAAATATTTTAAATGTTTAACGTTTTCCATTTTTTATAATAATAAAAGCAATATCATGTTTACAAGTATATTCATAAAAATTAAAATCCCTATCGAAATTTAAACTGCAAAAATCAACATTAAGTGTTGATACATTTTATAAACTTTGTTTTTGGGCTAAAAGCCACGTTTTTAGCAAAATCTTACCTCTAATTGTTTCTAATAGATCATTTATAAACCTTTAAAAAAGCTGCAGATAATACCAATCCTTGTGGGACTCATCAATAACTTTAGAATCACCCTAAGAATCTTTGAATTTCAAAATTTGTTCTCTTCCGTAATCAGATAACAACGAATCCAATGCCACGCCCCGAATGCCTATTTCTCCATTTTTGCAATTATAATATCAAATTCAGCTAGTTCGTAAGCTTTCTTGAAATTTATAAATAAAGCTGTTGTATCCTTTTTGGAATTAATGCTCTTATATAAAATTGGACAAATTCAGAAAGCACACCCTCGGTTGATTTGCCTTCTGTAAAACCATGTTGAAAATTAGGAAAATATAGTTTCTATTCAAAATATTCGATTTGTTACTTTTTCTAAAACATTTGAGAATGCTGGTAAAATAATTATTGACCTTAAACAATAGACATTACAGTTGTTTACTTGTTTTTGAATGCGTACAATCAAACTTCGCTTAAATACGATAGGAAACTTTCCTTTACAAAAACATAGATTAAAAATGCAGCATATCAGATGTAGTAGGTTTCAATAGTTTCCAAAAGGTCGACAGATGGTTATCCATTCAACGTGATTTTTCATTTTTCAAATGTTTAGTAGTTTTTTCGAATCCTCTCTACAGTAATAGGAGCGATAAATAACGGTTTCTCCGTTTAGATGAAATAATTTTTTAGTACCCTGGCGTCATCTTCCCTGCTAACTATTCTGTTAGTTCATGGCTCCATGACATTGACATCTTCTCCCTTTGAAAATTTTGCAACACTGCATTACTTGGTTGAAGTATAATCTTTGCTATAGAAATGGTTGTAAAGCTTTAAAATATTTGAACCATTTATCTCCAGTTCTCGGATGCTTTACTCAGTACGCACTCATAGAAACAGAACGTCCGTTACATTTGGATATCTCGTGTGAATAACTCAAGTTCCAATAATACCACTAACCTGTTCTAAGACCGCCCTGAGCAGTTTAATCTCCTGGAACGGTTGTTCTGCCAGCTCCCGTCTCCTGCGCCGTCCAGACACCACCCCCAGCTGGAGCAGAATGGGGTTGGAGGCGAACACAGCCGCCGCCCCCAGCAGTGCAACCCCTGCTAGAGGGATCAGCAAAGCTCTCAGTCCATCGTGTTGGGGGTAGTGATGAGGATGGTGTTCCACGTGGTGAGGATGATGTTCCACATGATGAGGATGATGTTCCACGTGGTTGAGATGATGATCCACGTGGTGAGGGTAGTAACTGGGCTCGTAGTTGTAGCTGTAGTGATCTGGATGATCGTGGAGATCGTCTGTACATTGGTCACACATTTATTTCACTGATAAAATACACGTTTTGGTTGATAATACTATTAGAAATAATTAAAATTTACATGTAAACATTACAGAAGTACGCCATTCCACGTGTAGCGTAACAGTTCACTAAAGTTCCATGATACATTTCAAGTCTACAATTACATGCGTTACTATGTCATTTGTAAAAAATTATGGTTGCCTGTAAAGTCGGTTTTACGGGCGAAGATTTTACGTGACAACGTCTTTTTCTCGGTAGAATATTTATTGATATGAATATTATTAAATTGCACAATAGGAACAAGGAATTGAATGAAAATAAGAATTGCACAAATTTTAACTATAGAAATATATTTTGTTTACTAAAACATTGTACATAATTTGAAATTAATTAAAATTTGTTATTGTAAATGGTAAAGTTGAATAAAACATTTACTAAAATTGGAATTTGAAATTCTTGCTAAACACGGTTAAATTCTAACTCCGCGCGTGGTGATTGGTCGGTTTAGTTCGTTTGTTTGGTCGCACTGTTATGACAGGTTAGAGGTTATAATTTGTTATTTTAAATGTTTGACTAGCAATACGCGCTGTTTCTTCTCAATCGACTGAATTACGATTGATTGCAGAGTGATTTAAACTAACAATTTACTTAACACTATCAACATTTGAAGACATCAATAGCTAAAGGAGCTAAGAGCCAAAATTATCATTTTCGAGTTATTGATACCTAAGGGATGTATGAACGGATGCCCATGCATGGCTAAAAGAGCTAAGGTCCAACGCCATTATAAACAGGGGAAACAACGTGCGCAAACTGGATGCGCAGTAAGAACCATGGCTTTGGGCGCGCTAAAGGAGCTAAGAACCAATCAGCTGAGGTGGTGTATTTCGACATCACTGTTGCATTGTAGAGCTTGTTTACATCTCAGATGTTCTTATTGTAGTTTAATAAGATGAATGTTGATCCTAATGATTCAGCTGCTTTTGAGATTGAACATAAAACAGCTCCTTTTAGAGAAAGGATGAGGAAAGCGAGATTAAGAGGAGAACCATACGTAACTCAGAAGAAGAAATTGAAGCCTGGAAGACTGCCACCGACCAATGAGGTTAGTTTATAAAAATTTAAACTATATTATGGATATTATTATTGAAGCTTTTTAGGCTTACATATTATTAAAGCATAATGTATAACTTTTAACTATAACTTAAAACTTATATGTTTAAAAATACAATAACCTTAAATCTAACCTCACTTTACTTCAAGCCTAACATGTTATAGCCTAATCCTATGACTTCTAACGTTGCTTTATAGTGCTTAATCGTACTTCCTCTATCTCATATAAAAGCGTATACCCACATAAATTACTTTTCATATTATTATTAAGCCTAATGATTATTGTTTGTTCCAGACAATATGCAAATGCAAGTTATCATGCCGGGATATTTCTCACATGAAGATAAAGCTCCACCAAGAGTTCAGTCAGCTCGATGGAAACGCCCAAGGAAATTATTTATTCGGCCTTGTTGATGTTTTACATATTGGTAGACGAAGATTTAAGACGTATGAAGAAGCTGGACAGAGTAGGAGACAAGTTACTGTAAGTTACACAGTGCCGAACGGTGAAGGAGGATTTCATAAGGTATGTAAACAGACTTTTATGAACATATTTGGTATTCAATCAAGCAAGAGGCTTGAGAATATAGTAAAAAAGAAAAAAGCAGGTGAAACTACTTTCAAAGATAATCGAGGAGGTTTGAAGACCTACAAATACACTTTCCAAGACCGTAAAATTGTTAGAGCTCATGTAAACAGTTTTCCAAGAGATGAGAGCCACTATGGGCGGAAAAAGTCCAATAAGGAGTATTTGAGCAGTGATTTAAATGTACCTAAGATGTACAAAGCTTTCTTGATCAAATTTCCTGACTCTCAAATTAAAATTGAGTTTTATCGCAAAGTCTTTAGGAAAGATTTTAATCTCTCTTTCAGGTCCCCACGAGTAGATACTTGTAAAACATGCGACTTGCTCAACATTCAGTCCAAATCTCTTGATGCTGTGGAAGCAAATAAAGCAAAAAGAGATTTAAAACTGCATCATTTACAAGCTGAAAGTGCATTTGAAGCAATGAAAAAAGATGCTTTGGATAGTGCTTTGCCTAGTAGCACGAAAGTCAATGTCGTAATGGATTTGCAAAAAGTATTTCCATTGCCAAAACTAACCCACAGTGAAATGTATTATTCGAGGCAGCTTTCGTGCTTCAACTTTGGTATTCACGTATCCAATACTGGAGATGGTATCATGTGCTTGTGGCACGAGGGCATATCCGGGAGAGGTGGAAACCAGATGGCGTCATGTCTGCTAGAAGCGATCAATTCTGGTACTTTGGATTCCAACAAAAAACATTTGACTGTTTGGAGTGATAACTGTGGGGGGCAGTTAAAAAATCGCATGCTTGTTTTCCTTTACATGATGCTGACAAACTCAGGTTTCTTTGATACAATTCAACATAACTACCTTGTAGTGGGTCACAGTTTTTCATCTGCAGACAGAGACTTTGCTATAATCGAGAAAAGGGCTAAGGTGTGCAAGATGCAAGTTGTGGAAGATGTAAAAGAAGTTATTTTGTCATCTAGATCAGCAAAGCCATTCAAAGTTTTGGACATGAAAGAGAGATTTTTCGATTTTGATAGTGCCTCATCAGAATATCTCGACACAAAGGCATTGAAAATTTCTAAGATAAGTAGCATGAAGTTTACCAACAGAAAGCAAGGTACTGTGTACTACAAGAACAACTTCGGTGAGTTGCAAACGTGGAATGAAGTCAACGTTTTGAAGGCTGGGGTCAAAATAGAAGACATTGCATCCTTTTGTCTAAGAAAACTTGATGATGGCGTTGAACTAACTCAAAGCAAGAAAAACTGACCTTTCCAAAATGATACCGTATCTAGATGAGAAAAACAAACACTTTTTTCGTCAGCTTGTTCGATAAATTGTTAAAAATAAACAAATTAACAATCTAAGTAAAAAATGAAAATAAAAAAAAAAAAATAAAATTGAAACTTTTTATTTAATGGTAACAAGAGTTTGCAAAGATGTGTACTTTACTTCAAACTTGTAAAAAAATACTTTTGTAAAATAAAATTACTTTATTTAAGAAAGTTGCAGTGTTTTTTTTTAATTACCAACAATTTACATTTTGGCTCTTAGCTCCTTTAGCTATTGATGTCTTCATTTGTCAATAGTATGACATAACCTATAAACTCAGTTTCACAACTTTTGTGTCAATCTAACAATTAATCAATCAATCATAGTTTACGATAATGAAATATCAGTGTACAATTATTTACCTTTATTGTTGTAGTTGTTGTAAATGACGAATCTAAGCACTCCACATTTTCACGAATAAACATAGTTATCTGCTTTATCCCGTGCGGCGGACCCACAGTTATCTGCTTTATCCCGTGCGGATCCCGTGCGGCGGACCCACTGGACGGGCATCGTAACGTTACCGGGCGTTACACTTTTTCATGAGTGACTCCGAGCCGCAACCTAATTTAAGACGTTGTCACGTCAAAATGCTATATGATATGAAGTTTGTTTTAAAATGTATTTGAGCTACGATTTTCCCATTGCCACTGTAGTTGCCCATAACAGCAATGTTCACTAACGCTCAGCCAAAATCCATTGAATGAAATACATCACCATTTAAATCGATGTTCTCTTTATCATACAGAAAAGAAAGTGCTACATCTCCCCGGTATACAAAATATAAATTATGTCAGCCTCCTGAGTGATAGGCTTCAATTACGCTCAGCCAAATCCAACTGGGTGGACATGCTCCATTCTTGTCTACGTAGAAATTGAGTTTCATGCAAAAGTTTTACAGACTATAGATATAATCTTACGGATATCTCATGTTAGTATTAAGATGTCATATGATCGTTCTCAGTATGCTTCAAATTTATTTTCTCTGCTATTTCCTCGATGAAATTATAGTTAATAAATGTAAATAATGTGTTTACTAATGCTCAGCCAAATCCTATGGAGAAACATGCTCATCATCGAACTTGATGTTGCATCTATAGAAGATGACGTTTCATAGATCAGTTCGTTCTCGAGATGTGTGGATAGACAGACAGACAAAAATTACATCTTTTCCATCCCTTCAAGTGATAGGCTTCGTTAACGCTCAGCCAATAAATTTAATGTGGAGATTTTGTTAAGTACTGCCTAATAAATTATGATCTCGGAATTTTGGCTCGATTATTACAGCAATCAGGAGGTGATTGTTAGTTACGTGCGTTGACCAGATTTGTGATTATCCGTAACTAACTGTTTCTAAAAAATCAGGGAAATCCTTTTCCGGAGTTCAGTTGAAAACAATTTAAAGGAGTTGAAACAGAAATTTATGAAATAATATGGCAACTTATCAAGTCCATGGCAAACAGAGTCGAGAACAATTCTAGGTTGAGTTTGATCCTGATATTCTATCACAGCAGGAACAAGATTGGACTTTGCGCCTATGACGTATTCTGGAAATATGAGCACGTTAGCAATATTGATTGCTCTAGTGTATTTTATTACTGCCGTTATAATGAATAGAAAGTTTACATTAGTTTTTGTATTTATTTTAATGTTGTTCTAAGCCAGTAAGTTAATCGAATTGAATCATTTTAATTCCTTCATAGATTTCTGCTCTTGAACTTTTGAATGCGTAATAATTTTCAGTATTATAACTCCCCTCAAATTCGAGAATAAGTGCTTCATCGCATTCGAAATGAGTGCCTAAATTTGTATGGTGACTATGTTGAAAAATATTATTTTAGTGTTACTTTCAAATGTATATAATACCAAATTTTTTGTGCTTTGTTTTTTGTTTTAATCAAAAGGTAATTTACTTACTGGATAGCCCTCGTACTTTGTAAGATTCATTCGTAAATTTTAATTTCTTTTACAGTACCTTTTTAAACCATTGTGGTTATTTTGTTAAGCACTATACTAATGTAGGGCAAAATGTGTTTAAGACCGTAAGTTATGCACTTTATTGTAAAACAATTCCAACATACAGTTTGGATTTTGCTTTATTAATAGACTGTCCAAATTTTAAATTCGTCCTCAGTATAAATATTCTAAACGTAGAAAGGAGAGATATATCTTCCGGTACTAGTGGATCATCGACTGTACTTACGGCAAGACCTTATTAAACATTTGCCTTGATATAGCATCATTGAAGTTTATGTTATTTTAGACAATATTCTAAAAATTAACTTACAAATATCTTAGTATAATACAGTATAATACTGTACAGTGCATTACAATAAATAAATCCAATTAATATTATTTTAATTTAATAAACTTTCAATCAATTATCGTAAAACATAAGTAAAGTGACAAATTATATAATTTTTTTAAATTTTGTTTACGTAATAAATAAATAAAATATATTATTACAATACAAACAAATTGTATTTAAACGTACCAATATGTTACAATTCATTAATATAATTTCACTATGGTTAAATAGACATTCTCTCTTATGATCTTATGATTAAAAATGTACACGATTTAAGAAGTGTGTTTGTGATTAGCTATATTAGCTTAGTTACATATTGTATAGATTTAGTTAATTTTACTGTTATGACCGTATATAGATCTGACTATGTTCCATACAACATTGGTGTCTACGAACAATGAAAAATGATTGATTGATCATTCAAAACTTTAGACAATGAAAACAACAAATTTAATCAACTTATATGTACTTTTTATCCCATGACATCGTATACAGCGGCACTTTGAGCTGCACTGGACCACTAGTAGTTCTGTAATAACAGTCATGATTCATATTTAATAGACAAATTAAAATAATTTTGTGTCAATAATGAGCACCAACATGCTTTCCTTATTTTTATAATATGTTATCAGCAGCCTTTTTTAATTTAACTTAACCCTTTATACATCACAAACGATGCGGCGACAGCTTTAAACCACTCAAGCCTCAAATAGTATTTACACCTTTTATTTAATTTTTATTACAATTATTTAAACCGATTAAGGAAAAGAAAAATAAGAATTTTTCCATTTTTAGAAATCAAATAATCGAGAATTATTATCATATAAAGAGAATTAATTTAAGATAGTACACTAATATGTATTAGTGTAGGTGTGAATTAATGTTTAGGGAACATTAAGTTCCACCCTGAAACATTTATTACGTTATAATTCAAACATGGCTTTGTTAACATATGAGAGCCCGAACCGGGATTGGAACCTGAGACCCTAGGGTGGGAAGCTGAAAAACAAACAATATGAGCTAATCATAGGTCATAATCTATCAGACACCGAGTTACAGTAGGAATATGTTGTACAGGAAAAGAAATTATACGTTTTACATATTAATAAATTGTAATATGTTCAGGATATATCTTTGTGTGATATGAAACCTTTACTGGAATAAGTTAAAACTACATAGTTTATTGTACTTCGACTTGTTTTTACTTGTGTTATCGAAGTTATCTTATTATAACTAGAAACTATTGCAGTAAACGCTTCCTAATTCTTACATATGCCTACTCTGATTTTGGTAATTAATTCGAAAAGTAGACATATAAAACTCGTTACATCCGTACAATAGTAGGCTACTTATAACAATAACCTACTTTATTGGTTTTATCATAACCTACCTTATCTAATTTTAATGTTGAGTTTAGCTCCAGATCACATTCCTCTTAGTGGAACATCTTAAATGTGACGCTGTGGCAGAGTTTGGTATTTGGAGTAATGTTCGTCTGAAGAGTTAAAAAAAGGTCTGTGACGAAGAAGCTCAAAACATCTTCTGCCAGAAGTCAAGACGCTCCACTAAGAGGAAGTTGAACTGGAGCTAAACTCATCATTCACATTGAATCAACCCTACCCATTATGGCTACTATTATAGATCTACCTGCAAAATATCCTGGGTAAACAGCTGATCGTTGATTGGACTCCTGAGAAACTATTGGATCATCCGTAGCCTTTTTTTCATCAGCTGATTTCCTGACGGCCCCAGCTGTTCCGTTGCCGCTCACCAGTATGGCAACTGTCATTGCCAAGTCCCAGCAGCAGAACCCGAGGAACCACAACACCCGCATGGTAGAGATGAACTAGCTGCGGTAGCCAGGGTGTCGTAGGTGGAAAGCTTGCTCCATAGACCATGGAATATCATGTGACAATGCCCATTGTCTGGAGTACTCCGAGTTTGGTAATTGGTGTTATGCGACTTCTTCGTTTTAGGATGAATTGTCGTGTCTTAAAACTGGTACAACTTTCACTAATTTCATATACACTAATATGATTTTTGTTTTATTTGGAGTAGTTTATCAATTTAGATTACGCAATTTAACTTTGTACTGTTATGAATTCAAATTAATTTAATCAAAATCCAATTCGCTTTCTGTGTCCTTCATTTGTACCGTCAAAATAAAAATTTCTGCAGGTTTTATTAAAAATTTTGATCTTTCTTGATAACAAAATTATTGTTGCCCAAAGATGACAAAATGTGTTTTTCACTCCATTCTTTGCATTTGATACGGGTTTTCTTAAAAACTACTTAGCTTACAGTTTTGGGACCTGTTTCATGCAATTTATCAGATCAAAAAATGTCAGCAACGATTGAATTCGCTCCTTAATCTACCTTACCAGAATTTCAGGATTTTACCTCGTTTTACGTGGTGAGCTGAAATCCGAACGAAATCTTTCGCTAGTCGTAACTCGCTAACAAAACATTTCCGGACCCATGCTTATATAAACTTTTTTCATTATTTTAAATGTAGAATTAGTTCTCACAATTTCTGCATACCTTCGTGAACCACCCTTAATAAAGCATTAACACACTTGCTTGGACAGCTCCTCTTGAAATCTACATCACGAACTAAATGCATATCGTAACCCATTCTTTTATTTTTGTCATAATACGAGACATGTCATTGCAAGCCAGGCCGTTCGGCTTTATTATTTATTAATAATATCAATAAATCCCAATTAATAATTTATCTTAAGAAACTAATCTTCTATGCCAATGCGGAGGTTAAACAATCTATCAGTCCCAAGAGCATTAACAAGTTTATTTGCCACAAACCAGGCTTGTATTATGTTCCGTACCATAATTAAAATATTCGTGTAAGCACAAGAATGCTAGTTACTAGTTTAAATTTACTGTTAGCCTACTATCGAGTAACAGATTGTTGTCCAGCGATAAAATGTAACTTTCAGTGTGAAAGTCTTGTGCAGCATCAGCGGTCTATCAGACATAGCATCAGCTTCTTAGTCTTACATTTTGTGCTTATCCACTTTTTAAATTAAAATTCAGAATATTGGAAATATTTGATGATTTTTTTATTTAGAGAGAAATATAGAAACTATGGACCACGATACTGTCCAAGACAGTGTTGCCTCATCAGTTAAATGAACAAGAGTTTACCGCGCTTGCATAACAAAACTAAATTCACAAAACTTGCTTAGTAAAATCTGTGTTACAAATTAAACATTTAAATTTGTTTTTCAAAACTATCCAACCAAGATATGACTTTAAGATCCCTTTGTTTGAAGTTTGTTTTTGTCGATGGAAAGATTGGAAAGGAAAGAGGATTCATCCGGATACGAGTATTTGCCATTGTTCAGTGAAACAAAAATCAGTAACACTACGTTTCAAGGCTGCAATCTGATCTCTTCATCAGGTAAATAACTAATCTAAGACATAATTACCTAAGATATAATTCATAACTGAAATAATTATTTTAACCTAGTTTGTAATTATGTCTTAGATTAGTTATTTATCTGGAGAGGAGATCATATTGCAGATCTCGAAACGTAGTGTCTAAGAGACAAATGTCGAATTTTTCGAACCGACCCGTCAAGAATAAAAGTTAATATGATATTTAATAAAAACTTTTTCTTGTAACTCTAAAATTGCACGCCCAATAACAGCACACTGTGACTATTTTGTGTAAAAATTAGGCCTTAATCGGATCACAAGTATCCCAGTTATGAATTTTCAAAGTTGCATGCATTTTTATTGAAACGCTCTAAAATCGGTAGGTACCTTTTTCGTTGCTATCCTTATAAAAACTGGAAGTAAATAATTTGCTTTAATTTGTTTTAATAATCATTTCTTGTCACCGACTTTTGTCATTGACTTCCATTATATTTTTGGTTTCTTTTGATATATGGACAAACTATATACATTAATATAATTCCACGTGTTAAAATATCATTTGATTCAACTCAGCTTATTCACAAATTTATTTTTATTCTGTTATTTTCTCGTTGCCAGTATGGTTACTCATAGTACAAAGAATTTAGAAATATTTGCTAACGCTCATTCAAATCCCATGGAATGACATGTACCATCATCAGTTTGATTTCAAGATCTCGTGTGGGCGAACAGACAAACAGACGGAAATTAAATTTTTTCCAGCCCGACGAGTGATAAGCTCGCTAACGCTCAGCCAATTATGTTCTAACATTTAAGGGCGCGCTCAAGTAGAAAAATAAGTCTCAAGAGGATAACCACATAAACGTTCCTTACCAATCAGGTGATGTACGACCTTTTATATGGTCAACTTAAACTAACGGTCCACTCCTCTATACATCCCTTGGTCAGATTTTCTGAATTGTTTTTATATTGTATAAAACTTATATTAACATTTACATTTTATTAATTGTATTTAAGCGTGATTTTTACTGTATAACAATTAGTTTTTGTTAGAATTAAAAATTATACAAAGATAAACTTTTATTTGGTATCGAAAGGCCTTACAAAATAAAAGGTCTTTAACAAGTGTTTTCACTCTAACCTGTGCTCACATTTTAATTTTTTCCAAATATTATTCAAATTTGATGCCGGTGTAATCATTGTTTTTATCTCGATATTGTTGATATCGAAACTATTTTGTATGTTTGCCAATATATTTGACCAATTAACTACTAGTAAATTCTGTTATCCTGAATAATATCATGGAGAAACGAATTAAAACTCGATTGCAGCACTTAAATTAAACTCCTTTGATTAAAATAAAGTGCATTCATATTCCTGTTCAGATACCTGTATTTAAAGACTTCATAATAAGCCGTTGTTAAATAATTATAACATTTTCAATGTGTTCCTTTTGTTTAGTAATAAAAACAACAATATCATATATATGTATAGGCTACAATTAATACGAATGTTCTCTCATTAGGTATATATATGAATCGGTATTTGTTAAAAGGGCATCAGTCACTTTTTTTTCACAATTCCACTTTTTGGTGGATTTGGATTCTCTATTTCTAGATCTACATTCTGTGTTAATAGGGCATCAGTCAGTCAAGTAATAAGCCCACAGCACAAGGTTGAATATTGTGTAATTTGTTAAAAAGGCATCAGTCTATGACTCATGCCCTTTTAACCTAAAAATGTTGGCTGTGTACTTTTGTTTAGCTACAGCTGTTAACATGGAAACAGCTGTCTAGCAGCTTGAATATTGTGAGCAGGTTTTAAGGTTTTATAGTTTTTCAGATTCTTTGGTTAATTCAACAGAGTAAACGAGTAGAAAAATATGGTTGAAAATATGGAAAGTGTTAATCATGATGTTTCTCGTAAAAGGAAGTTTACAGATCCTAGTGAGTACAAAAGGAATCAAATAAGGAAAGCCATTATCAAAGGGGAGAAATATGGTGAACCATAAAGGCAATGAAACTCCAGCTAAGAAAGCCTCCATTTACTTGTGGGGTAAGTAATAATTTAAATGAGGTTATCACATAAACTTATAATAAACTTTGTTTACCAATATAATTGGTGTGTGTCTTTTTAAATAACTTATATAATAAAATCCTCAGAGCTATATCAAGTTACAAGTCTGAGCCCTAAAGTAGGCTATTACTGAAATAATTGGTTTACATTAGCCTAAAACTCTCATTTTGTTACAGATGCAAGAGAAATTGCTTAGGAGAGTTTCCAGAGGACAACGTGACTGAGATTTTTGCTAGGTTTCACGACCTCGGTACGAAAAATGAACAAGACATGTTACTATATGGACTTATTGATGTGGAGGAAGTGGCTATACGTAGACCAAGAAATGAAAATCCAAGAATAAACAGTGCTAGTTTCAAATATCACCTTTTTGATTGGAACTTCAAGACATATAGTATGTTTGAATGCTTTTGTCAATGCTTTTGGTGTTACAACTAAAAGAGTCCGGCGAATCAGAGAACTCAAGAAGGCCTGCAAAAACTCCTGAAGATAAAAGAGGAGGAAAGGCAGGAGTGTCTTTTTCCGTGTCCGATGAAGTAAAAAGCTTGGTTAGAGAACATATTAGTTCATTTCCTGTGAAGGAATCCCACTATTTGGGAGGAACCAAATTTTACCTGAATGCGGAATTAAATTTAAGAATAATGTATAACTTGTTTTGTGAGAAGTAACCCTGAAAATAAGGTGAGTTATAGTTTTTACTACACGTTTTTTAAAAGATAATTTTAATCTCAGATTTGGTCGGCCTCAAGTCGACACATGTTGCACATGTGAAGAGCTTAAGCTAAAAATTAAATCTCCGCACTTGAATGAAGCTGCAAAACGGAGTGCTATGGCCGAGCTTCTTGTACATAAGCGACGAAGCCAAAAGTTTTATTCTGCGCTAAAGTATGAGGCCTCAGAAGATGCTAAGGAAGAAAACAATATTCTTTCAATTGCATTTGATTACATGCAAAAACATTTCCCTCCCAAAGGTGCCCGTGCAGGAACTGTTTTATTTGCGCCAACTTACAGTGAATGTGTTTTGTATAACAGACTTAAAAAGTAGAACAGCAACATCTACCTCTATCATGAAGGAGAAGGTCACAAGGGGGGCCTAACGAAGTTTGCTCCTTTTTGGATGACTACCTTAAACATGTTCCGGAAAGTGTGACAGAGCTCCGTATTTTTTCGGACAATTGCGCTGGTCAAAATAAGAACCAGACATTGACTAGGTTTTTCTTATTTTTAACTGACAGTAAAAAGGTTCTTAGAAATTCAGCACTTTTATCCTGTCAGAGGTCACAGTTTCCTTCCTTGTGACAGAGAGTTCGGGCTTAATCCAAAAGGATGCTTAATAAGCATGACAGAATATTCAGTATGTATGAAATCATTGAGGTAATAATAAAAAGTGCCAAACCTGGAAAGTTTCTTGTGAAGGAGGTGAGAGCTTCAGAGATTTCTAACTTCAAATCTTGGTGGATAAAGTATTACAAAAATACTCCAGTTTTCAGAGGAAACAAAAAAGAAACCAAGCAAAGAAAAAGTCAAATTTGGGATCAGTAAGCTGTTTCATTTTGTATTTGAATCTACTTTAAAAGGCTACATAAAGGCATACACCACCATTAATGGTCTCCATTTGCCACACCTTTTTCATGTCTTTAAACAAACACAGGGATTACTGGTCCCAGCGAACTTGCTTACCCAGAGGGTAAAGTGCCTATAAAAAAATCAAAACTCCAAGATTTAAGAAAAGTCATTCAGTATGTACCTCATGAGAACAGACAATTTTATAATGATATTTTAGAATGGCCTGTAATGGAAAAAATATTAATATGCAGAAGAAGATGAGTGATAAGTATCAACAAAAACCTACAATAGGGCACAAATTTAGTTTCTTTTCTACGATAAGGAGTTTAAAAAAAAATTGTTTAAGTAACATAATTTAAGCTTAGGCCTATACCAATAATTCTGTACTCATTGTATCTTTTAAAAATAAATGTTTTTTTTTTTATAAATTATGAGTGTTAACACTATTTTTTTTTTCATGTGACATATTAAAAATTTGTTAAAAAGGGCATAAGTCACACATTTTTAAAAAATTCATAAAAATTTGAAATTTTGATAAAAAATTTTAAATCTTTATATTGGGATGTTAAAAATAAGGCAGAAAATGCAATGCATATTTATTTAGGAATTTTACATTTTGCTATATAATATTTAATCGGTTTTATCAAGTTTTTCCGAAAGTTTACTTTTCATGACTGATGCCCTTTTAACAAATACCGATTCATATATATATTGAACAAGTACGTTTCTTAATTATTAAATGGTTACTTTTTTATTAAAAAATAATATGAGACACCAAATTCTTAACATAAAAGGTTTTATATTTTCTATAAATTTAATAAATATTTTTTTAATATTTTTTACATTATTCATATATTATAATGATCACTGACTTCTAAATATTAAAGTAATAAATATTTATACATTTTCATTATTATCGTTTATATTACGTTCTATAATTTGGTCAGTATAATTGTTATTACAATCTTGTATTTCTGACATAATTACTTCATTTTCATTGTCATTACGTTATAAAAATGAAATTATGGATTTATACGATAACTATGACGTATGACATAAACATTCTGGAATAAAATGTTCTAGGCCGGCCGGGCAATTTCCTTACGTCTACACTTCCTGTGTCTTTGAACTGCCTATACCAACGACTAATAGGTTTATTAGTAGGTGGATTTTGTCCATAAGTTTTGCGAAAACATCGTTGCACAAGAGTCATGACTTCAAATCAGCAAACCACAAAACACACTGAGCTTTTTGCTGCACATTCGCCATGACTCTACATTTGAGACTACATAAACAACTGAGACTACATGCGTACAAAATTCAATTATGCGGCATCACATTATGTCCGCAGACCGACCTAAACGTGTCGACTTTGCTGCTGAGATGCTATATCGCATTGACGATGATCCAAATTATCTCAACAGGATTTGTTTTAGTGATGAGGCAAGGCAACCCTTCACATTAATGGCAGTGTTAACCGACATAATGGTAGAATCTGGGGTTGTCAACAACCAAATGAAGTGTTTCACGTCCGTGATTCACCCAAGGTAAACGTTTGGTGTGGTTTCATGCAGGATCGTGTTGTTGAAGACACAATCCGTGGAGCTAACTACTTGGGCATATTAGAACTCTATGTTTTTCCACAAATTGATGATGTTGAAAGGGAAAAAGGAATAACTTACTTTCTAACAAGATGGAGCACCGCCTCACTACAGTCTTATTGTGCGTGAAGTTCTCAACGGAAGATTCCCTAATCAGTGGATTGGTAGAGGTGTTCCTCTTGCGTGGCCGCCAAGGAGCCCTGACATAACTCTTTTAGACTTTTTCTTTTGGGGTTACATCTAACGGACCGAATCACCGAAACAATAACAACTGTGACTCCTAACATGATAAAGAGGACCTGGACGGAGGTTGATTATCGCTTTGACGTGTGTCGTGCTACAGGCGGAGTTTACATCAAAACATAGCCTTGTAAATAAAACTGTATGATTTTTCTATCTTTTGGTGCAAAAATAATTAAATTATTTTTATTGCATTCGGAGTTATTAAAAATCTAAATTAAGGCCATCATTTTCGATGACCCTGCATGTTAACGTCAACTTTTGTTAGTTCAGACCAGATGTTTATAAAACGGTTTGTTTGTGTTTCGTTAAAAATGTCATTCACTATGAAAGCATGAGGAAAACATAAACATTCGTGACGTTCCGTGACGCAATACGAAAGTTTTTCCCCGTGCAAAACATACATCCATAGCCCACCAAAAGAGGTCACTTTAACAAGGAGCGACAGTAACCTCTCACTAGCAAGCCTGGATAGCTACTGGCTTCAAAATGGCCGCCAAAGTCCCGGCTCTAGAGGCTACACAGCGAACATGTGATGTGTGACGTGCCGTGACGCGAAATGAAAGTTTTCCCTCGTGCAAAACATACATTTATACCTCGCCAAAATAAGTATTCACTTCAAAAAATATATAATTAAAAATTCTTCCTAAAAGTTATATAATTGTGACTGTCTGCTCTATGAGCTCCTCTTCACACGCTCTTTGTGGAAATGCATTATTCTTTCAAATATGACATAATGTAAGTATTGTCCATCTTGTTCATTTCTTAATAGGAATATATATATATATATATATATATATATATATATATATATATATATATATATATATATATATATATATATACAGAACATATCATTCATTCCATATTTGACATTTCCTCTATTCCAATTATCTATTTTTGATAAATCTGAAGCTCCAGCCCGAAACCGTCTACAACGTTGCTTAGGCTCAGGTAAATTATTGGTTTGCGTAGGAAAAAATTCCGTACTGAGGCCGGTACTCGATACGGGATAAGCTGAGACGCTTATTACTTCGCTACTAACCAGAGTATGTTTCTACAAAGTGAATAAAAAATCAAGACTCTCCTCTATTTTTTTCTAAAGTTTATATAAGGAGGAGGTTTGTGTTGCAATGTCGAAAAGAAGTTTCATTTGATTATTGTGAAAAGTTTTTGTGACCCCAAAAATGCGGGATTTTGGAGGCAACTCAAAAACTTCAAATGTAAACCCCTCTTAGGTGATCACCCCTTCTGAAGAGCACAAACTTTAATATTAGTGAAAACCAGAGATCGCTATCTCTTTCCCATCCACTTATAAAAGAATGAAGTCAATCAGCTGTTTTAGCGCTAGTGTCGCTGTGCCGGACAACTAAACTCCCTAATCAGCTGTGTGAATGTATGCTATGTTAGTAGAATGTGATTTGATTGACACTATTGACAGTGTTACTGTTAATACGGTTGAGTTGATAGCTTATTAAGATTTACTATCTGGTAAGTATTTTATGGGCTGGAAAGTAAACCTATCTAAACTATTGTCTGTTGTTACAAATGCTCTAATACAATGAATAGAATTGTAAAAATGAAAACTAAATAAGAAAACTTTCGTATCTAAATGAACAGTAATTTATTTCATTTTTGAAAACTAGTTGTTTACTCTGTTAAATAATTTAACTTTTTGCAAACCCTGTTATATTTAACATTATTGCAGGAATTCGTTTATTTAATGTTGACTGTTTGATCTTATTAAAATAGTTCGTAAATGTGAATTTATCGGCCGGAGTGACAAAAGACGAGTGTTAAGTTATTTGCCTATTGCTATCGTCCAACTGAACAAAACAATATAGAATTTGAAGGGATGGAAATGTAAAGTAACGAACTTATTGAACACTAAAAGTGTAACTATTTCAGCATGGAGAGATATTTCTTTGTTTTACATTTGTGCCGTAGTTATCCTCGTATTGGTTGCTGCTGTCGTCAGCCGTTTATCCATCTTTGGATACTTTTGGTACTTTGTAAAATAACAATAGTGCTGTTCGAATACGTTTTTTTTTATTCATACTTGTTAACTTTTTGAGAGAAAAAAGTTCCTCAAGTGCACACAAGTCCCTTCGGGCCATCAGCACAGGCTACGGAAGCACTGACGCACTGTCGGTGTTACACCCAAGCTGATGGCGACAAACAAAAAACATCCTCTTCGAGCAGTGAAGGCTACTGGGTCATTCCATGTGAAATCACATAATATTATAATTAAAAGTCACCCACCATTTTTGATTTGCATGAAACTTTGCACACTTGGTTATCTGTATGCCCTAAGAAGACTTGTAAAGTTTTATTATTCTAGGATTTATACTTTTTTATAGACTTTTTTAAATATTAATATTACAATAATTTGTTTCTACAGAATTGCTTGCAGAACGTGTAATTTATACAAAAGCTATCAAGTATTAATGCAGATTTTGATCTAGAAGTCTTTCCCTATTTTAATATAAGTATGCAGTTTACAAAATTGTATTCATTTAAGTTGCCTAAGTTTAAAGAAAGTATAAAACTCATATTGCATGACATTATTATGATTTCCAATACTAAAACAAGGGTTTAGAAAACGCTTGTAACTTCTTTCTTCAAATAGCTGGAAAGCTTGTCAATGTATCAAAATGTAAAACCTAAGAGTATGTGGTTTTTATAGGTATAAAAATAAAATGGCTTTTTGTGTGTTAGTCAACGTGCGGTACAGGGATGGTTGATGGTGCTGTACTAAGCTGTTCTGACCACAGATCACTTAGATAAGCTATCGGGAGCAGACAGTGCTGAAAATCCTAGAAACATTGTACACAAATATAACTACAAATTTACATCTCCACTTTAATTATTTATAAAATTTAGGCTAGATATTTGTTATTTCAACATCCTAAAACCATATATAATATTGTTCAGGAGAACAAGTAGATTACATTAATAATGTTGAAATATTGATAATAAAGTCTCAAAAAGTGAGTTATTTTGTTATGCGTATGCTAAAAGCAGGTTGGATATAATTTAACAATACATTTTGATATATTTTTTTATTTTACTTAAAGTAAAAGCTTAAAAAAATTTAGTAATACAACATAATATTAAATCAACATTTGTCGGTATTTATTATATAGGCTATTTATAAATATTAAGGCAAGGCACTAGATGATCTTTTCATAGTTTGGTAAAAGTTACACAAAACTTTAGATTGGCTGGTTTGTCCAATACAGTGGGCCAATACACCGGCCAATCCTTCAAATTGAGATTTAATGAACTTATAAAAGCATTGACGACATCATCAAATTCAAAATATGCCTACCATGAAATTTTACACAAATGCAAATAAGTCACCTGTTGTCAACTTTAAAACATTTTGAAATTTACCAAAGTACCCAAATTAATTCTGATATATTATCAAATGACAAAGATATTTTAACAACAAATTTATTATCTGATAAACTTTTAAACTATATAAATTGATCACATATAAAAATTAAATAAAAAAAATTTAGCCACCAAGGTTGTTAAAACATATGTCACTTTGGTTTCATTATTTATTTACCTCAACCTACAAGTACCTGAAGATGGATTCTTCGAATCTGAAATTGTATATAAGTAAAAAAACTACAAAAGTGTTCAAAGGTGTTCTTCTTATTTATAATAAACACTTTTCGAGGCTACAATTGTAATAAATAGTATTATTTACCTTTGTAAATTTGTGTTTCAGAATCATGGAACATATGGCGGAAGACCTAGGAGTAGATACAAATGTTATGATTTTCCGAGTCAAGCTCTTTCTTGCCAGAACTGAGTTAAATGAGGCTATGTCTCGGACCCAGGTAGGGACCCGCCTGTTTTACCATTGGAACTATGTTACTATACTTTAATCAAGACATTGATAAAAAGTTTAAGCTTCCACTGTGTTTTATTGATTGCATTTAACATAGTATAAAATTCATGTAGCTATTTACAATTTTTATAGCTGAAATATAATAAAATCATGCGTAATATTTGAAATTTTTATCCTTTGAAGGCTCTTACCTGTTGTTTAAATTAAGGAAATGTTAATATGAATTAACTCTTTGCACGCGGCTAATGAATTTAATAATTGTACTTTAACGCCACTTAAGACAAGTAAATAATATGTTTTTCTTTAAGTTCAAAGCTAAGTTTTATTATAACTAAGCCTAAATTCAAACCCATGGTACAATGTAATGAAATAGAGGTACTTTGGGATTATACCGACCACACCCAGACATGAATCGTTATTTGACATTTTGCTTCTACTGATCACTAGATTAGCGTAGAACAATATTTCGTCAATATAAAACAGGAATTGTCTTATCGGAAACCCCTCCCCATCCTCAGACAGAGGTCAAAGTCGAGTGGTCTAGTAGTTAACGTGACTGCAGAGTCTTGACGCCCGTTCAGCTGGTATGCCGCGACCCGGAAACCGGTGCTAATACTCAACAGGTTGATTGAATGTGGGGTTCAGCTAAATGGCGTAATAAAAAACACAAAGGAACAGCACGACACCATCTTGACTAATACCTAGCTGAATACATGTGGCGGTTGGCAGTTGCGGCTGAAGGCGGAAATCCACTACACTCACTCATCCTTGATATTGCTGCATTCCGGGCGTCACAGGAAACCCATTAACAATTGATAATCATTGTAATTTTGTAATTAAAGAGTTGTTTTTTCGTTCTATAATGTTTGTTTCTATAAATTTATATTTTTGTCCTCCTCATACTGGTGTGGTCTGTATAATCCCAAAGTACCGGAATAGAAAATTATATATAACTTACTAATTATTAGTATAGTTGATTATCTTTTCAGATAATATTATCGTGTAATTCTAACGCTACAAGTATTCGGGAAATGTGTTTTTTCACTTCAAAGCGTGAGTCGTGTAGCGCAGGCCTCGTAGTGCATGTTTTGTAGAAATATATAGTTTCTTTCAATCCCTTTTAATGGCACTCCCAAGATTTAACGTAAACACAACACTATCACACGATGAAGGAAAATAGCAAGGTACATAGTAAACGCAATTGTAACAACCAACAAAGGAGTAATACATGCTGTCAGCAGACAGTGGATACGTTTGGTTATGGCTCTAGGATGGTGGGCGGAGCTAGACTAAGGGTGCCCAACTCCCCTACTGCAGAGTGTAGGTCATAAAAAAAATACTTTTTAGCCACTTTTTGTGAACGTAAACTCTCCCAACAGACACAATCTATAATATCACATATAATCGTTTTTGGGGTTTATATCAAAATCCACCATTCGATTATATCCGTCTTTGGCGTGGGAAGGGTTCAATTAATTTATTGCATAAACTATTATATAGTTTTTAATGAGGAAAAAGTTTGAGGTTAATGTAGGCCACTATAGTTTTATAACTTACCGTGTTACAGATGATGTCATGCCTTTAACTATCATAAAATTGGTGATAGTCTCTTAATGTAGATGATGTAGAATTTTAATTTATAAGTAAAGATTCTACATGAACAGACTGTAACCGCTACCAGTGATGATCAGTTCTTGCCACAGTTCTACAACGTAACCTTGTACATCGAAGAATTAAATTCCCCCCATGAAAACAAAGTATTCTGGCTCACACTGGGTCAAAACACTACTTACACAATGAACTTCTTAAGATACTCGTATTTTGGCCTCACTTGAGGCAACAGTGTTAAACTGAGTTATACATCTGTGTATAGAGGAAGAGTTCTAAATATGATTCCTACGTAAAGAATATTAACTTGGAATATTCATGTTAAATATTGTAAAGTAACAAAATAAATTCAACAAGCATTATAATAATTTATATATTTTTAAATAGAATATATGAACTAAATAAAATAGGTTATGCTAAAGAATTTGGGGTGATTTATTATACAGCAGTATTATTATTTTTGAAAGTAAAAAAAGAATGGCGTGGCTGATAAGTGCTGTAATCTCTCGGTTAAATAAGGAACTAAATTAATATTTCACTATTTGCAGCATATGTACCATAGCTGCAAATAGCATATACTATTGTTTAGAGTGATTTTTATCCAAGCGTCAGTACCACTGTAATTGCTATAGTGCAGCCTATCAATTTATTGAAATCTAGTGCAAGTCAAATATAAAAATAAGGCAATGAGTTTATACTCTGTTGATATTAAACATGTACTTAAGACTAATTGTATTTTTATTTTGCATTTTTATTTGACTTAAATGAGGTAAAACCATAGTCTAAATGACAAACTACCTGGTACTTTTACAAGAAAAGAATAAATGACTATACAGTACAAGATGTATCATTGCAAGCCTGGGTTTTGCTAAATTAATTGTTGTTGTATAATGAATCTCTTTACATTATTAGTAAATAATAAAGCCAGACAGGCTTGCAATAATAATCTTGTACTATATGTAATAAAAACTGTGTTTATTTAATGATAGTAATCACTGTGAGTATACATAAGTTGTATTAAAAGGATTGAAGCTCAAACACTGCTATTTAAGTACAAATTCAGAGTGACATACATTGGTTGGTAATTACTGAGTGGAGACTTCGAAGACACTACGCGTTGCCCACTGAGCTGGGAGTAGTGCCGATGGCCGAGCGGTCTAAGTCGTTGGACTTTGGGTCTGAGTTAGAGTAGCGCAGGTTCAAATCCTGTATGTGACCGTTGCACTTTTTATCAGTACAATCAACCTCGTACTGTATCGACTCTCTTCTTTATTCTGTTTGATAAGATCCTCGCACAGGCCCCATGAGGACGGACAGAATAAGGCTTAAAAGGGGATCGGCCTCTCCTTTAAAAAAAAAAAAAAAAACAGAGGACAACAGTAAAGGCAACACCAAGTGGCCTGCCAAGGCCAAAGGGTTAAAGAACTAAATGGAAAAGTTCCTAGAATGATCAATACAAAATGAATTAGCAGCTGTAGGTGTCGGAACATCATTACGTCAGCACACATCATCAGTTTCTCTAATCACCATTTATAATTATAATTAGCATCTTATCACCAATGAAGGGTAGTGTAAGATGCTAAACTCATTGGTTTCTGTTGTTTCAGTTTCAGACGGCTACAGAACCTCCAGTGAAGGACGCCAAACTCGATGTGACTGATCTACCAACCCGAGTTTTAAAACATTTAATCACATCCGGCATCGTTCGAGGGAAAATATTCGAGTTGTCAGGTAACAAAACCAACTAAAACTCAACTGCTAAATCCTTTGAACCCTCTTAAGTGCTAAAGCATGGATGTGACCATTTCCATTATTTAGTAAAAAATTATGGATATTATGGGCAACTAAGTAGGCCATCTATTTGTGGGTTCTATCTGACCCGGAGTTGATTTGTGCTTTTACTTCAGGTTACATTAAGCAAAATATTTATTAATCATCATTTAAAAATCATAGTACTTTGAAAGAAGCCAGCCATTTTTTATTGCGTAAAGGTTGTTTTTTTATGATGAGAGATTTGCGAGGAGATTTTTTGGACCCCAGTTATTGATATTTTGTGTCACTAAATAATGGGAATGTCCAAAAAAATCTTGTTGCCTTCACAATATATTTTTTCATGGTAACGCTGATACTGTGTCTGAAAATAATCAACTTTCCAAATAATTTCTCTCCCGGTTATATTATCATGATGCACGTCTGGTGCTGCTCTGTCACAAGCAAACATTTCTTTGCACTAAAACAAATTGGTATGAAAATTAGTAATTTCAGTAATCATGGTGCAGTGGATAGCTCAACATCGTGCTTTTGTTATTAAAAACTTTCTTAAAAAAATAATGAGTCTCTAATTGCTTACACAACGGTTATTTCATAACAAATTACATTTATCTCGTCACGGAGCTGTTCTTTGTAGGAAGCTGGGTAAACAATTTCAGAAATTCTGCATTTCTTCTGCATTAAAAGTAAAACCACCTGGTAGGCCTATATCTGTATGTATTCCAGACAATGTTGAAAATGTGCGTTTATCTGTTCTGCAAAGCCCAAATCGATCAACCCAGAAGCAATCTGCCACATTAGGAGTTTCAAAGACAAGTTTATAACGAATTTTACATTGTGATTTGAATTTTCATCCCTATAAATTAGCAGTTACACAAACACTCAGTCCTGCTGATTATGAATTACGTGTTATTTTTTGTGAAAAAACTATTTATTGCATCTCATGGAAACATTCTGCAGCATTTAATAATGTCTGATGAAGCTCATTTTGAGGTTTATGGTAATATAAACATGCAAAATTGTCATTACTGGTCAAGAGAGAATCATAGAAAAATCCATTAACGACCTCTGTGTATTGAGAAAGTGACTGTGTGGTGTGGTGTTGCATGTTTTGGTGTTATTGGATTGTTTAAAAAAAAAATTCAAAATGGTGAAAGGGTTACTGTGTATAAAGAACGGTACATTGAAATGATTTAGAACTCCTTAGTTACACAATTGCAACAGCTGGGAATAGAAATGAACTCATAATGTACCAGCAAGATGAACCGACTGTGGACACAGCAGATGTCTCAATGTCTCTCGTATGAAGACTGTTTCCGGGACATCTCGTTTGGCGATGTTGCATGGCCTGCCCGGTCTCCAGATCTCACTGCTTGCAATTTTTGGTTATGGGACTACGTTTAAGAGCAAAGTTTTTGTAACGAATCTCACACCATTGCCGATTTAAAGAACTGCATACGTAATGACATTCCTGCAATACAAATGTCCATGGTATACTAGTAATGTCTTTAATTCAGTAATGTCTGAATTTTTCATTTAGAAAACTGTCAGGTTATTTTGGACCATTCGGTATTATATGCAAACCTTCTAAGATTTATGATATGAAGAATTATATAAAACTTTGACTTACATAACTCTTTCTCTATAATCTCTACTATCCTTAGGCTATTCTAGAAAACAGTTGGTTTTATAGAAGTAGTTTGACTCTGGCAGTGGAGGGATGTACAAAATATATTTCTTTTCCTAGGTATCGTATCACAATAGAGAAAATCCTTCAGTGAAGAACTACTCTAAATAGATTATATCATGTGTAGTTTAAAAAACTGCCATATAATGAATGATATGGCTGAGAGGCCATATTATAATGAATGATATGGTTGAAAGTGATTGGACTGTCTGTCCATCTAGTGTGACAAGTTGATTTTAGGCGATTGGCTGGAAGAGGATTGTGCCTCAAATATTACTGAATAATACACAATTGCTGATGCACATATCTTTCCCCAAATGTATATAGTTAAAATACTATTAATTCTATACATGCTGCCAGTGACAAGGGACGTGTTCATGATGTGAATGTCTTCTATATGTTTATATAATTTCATTTTATATTTATTATTATTATCATAATTACTTTTCAGCAATTTTAAGGTCAAGAATATTTTTGTCGTGATATACGAGGTGTGATCAAAAAGTTCCAGGACTGAATTTTTTATACATTTATTCATACAACATACAGGTTATTCGAATTTGTCTCCTTCAAAGTACTCCCCTTGGGAAGCTACACACTTTTCCCACCGGTGTTTCCACTGATCAAAGGCCCCAGAAAACTCTTCTTTTGTAAAGGTGTTTAGCAGCTCCGTCGTTTTTTCTTTAATTTCGTCAACTGTTTGAAATCTTCTTCCTTTCAGGGGTCTCTTGAGCTTTGGGAAGAGAAAAAAGTCTGCTGGAGCCAGGTCAGGTGAGTAGGGGGGCTGAGTAATGACAGTCATTGTGTTTTTTTACACAAAAGTCACGGATAACTAATGCAGAGTGGAGAGGAGCAATGTCATGGTGAAGGACCCAATCACCACTTTGCCACAGCTCAGGTCTTTTTCTTCTCACAGCATTACACAATTTTCTGAGGGTTTCAAGATAAACAAAACGATTAATTTTGTTTGACCTTGTGGAAGGAATTCATAGTAGACGACACCTTTACAGTCAAAGAAAACCGTAAGCATGACCTTCACATTTGATTTGACTTGATGTGCTTTCTTGGGTCTTGGAGAGCCTTTTGATGTCCATTGTGATGATTGGGCTTTTGTTTCCACATCGTAACCAAAAACCCATGTCTCGTCTCCAGTAATGACATGATCCAAGAAGCTTTCGTCGTCATTTGCCTTTTGAAGAAGTTCCTCGGAAACATGAATTCAGTGTTGTTTTTGGTCTTCAGTCAACAGTTTTGGCACAAACTTTGCTGACGCATTTGAAGTTTTTCAGTTAAAAATTTCCTGACATGACCCAAATGAAATGTTACACTCTTCTGCCATTTCACGGATTGTTAGTCGACGGTCTGATAGTACGAGAGCGTTCAATTTAGCAACATTGTCATCATTGATTGACGTTGAAGGGCGTCCAGAACGAGCATCGTCGTCTGTGGGATGTTCGGCCATCTTTAAACCTCTTGAACCACTGATGGCAGCATGATCGGCTTAGACATTCTTCATCAAAAGCCTCTTGTAACATCAAAAAGGTTTCAGAAAACGTTTTGTTCAGTTTCACACAAAACTTCACACATACACGTTGCTCTTCTCACGTTTCACATTCATTTTCATTAAACAAAAAAATAGCCAAACTCTATAAAAACTAATCTCAAACAAACTGTGCTAATGTTACTTTCAGTGATGTTTATGATTGATCTGCAAACACAGCTGTGTTACTGTTGAGTCAGGGAATACAATGCTGCCAACCGCATCACTGTGAGACATAGGCATTCCCATAGTATATAAAAAGTCCTGGAACTTTTTGATCACACCTCGTACATGATAGCTTTAGACCCGTGTGTAAATTGAATTTAACTATAGTTTTAACAGGTGAAAATGAAAATAAGAACTAAAATAATTTATTACTTGGTATTTCACAGAAAACACTAATAACATGTATATACATGTATACTCTAAATAAACATTTTTAATTCAAGAAATTTTGTTTTGTTTTACTATAATCATTAATTGTAACAAATAAAATATATAAATTATTTTAAAATTAAACTGTTTCATGTTTTACTATACAAAAGTAATGTTTGTTAATTTGTTTGTAGGCAATAAAATATTTTTAGAGTATTTTTTTATAATTTTTATATTGGAACTAACTTGTATATGCAAGTTCTCATGCTTTATAATTAGTGTGAGTATTTTTGGTTAGTATAGAAAATACTACTGCTCAACAAAGCGTGTTTATTATTACAGATGCCTTTGCATGTTTATCTTGCAATCCAGAGTTACAAGCCAAATTTCCTGGAAAAAGAAATGCATTTATTTACATCAAAGGGCCTCATCATCAGTCATTACTCTGTGAGTTTTATTTTAGATTTAAAAACTAGAAATGCATTAAATAATTTCTCTTCTCTTGACAATTATTAACACATTGAGCTTATACTAACAGCATTTAAGCGTTTGCTCTGTTTGCTGGCTCCTACACAACAACAAAGTTGATGTTAAAATTCGGTACATTCTGATTGAAAGGAGACCAACCACTCAGAGCACGCTGCGGCTGTTATGGTTAGACTAATTTACTCTAAATATTGTAGAATGTGTTTATTCTTCACTTTCTACAAGATAGTTATCAATAGCAGAGAAACTCATCAAGCGGGTCAATGACATTGATTGGCACGTTCAGTGGTATTCTGGCGTGACTCAATATTCGTTCTTATCTTATTCATAAGAATATCTTGTAATATTTTACTTCTCTCAAGTATTCATGATTAGACCCCTAAAAGTTTTAATATTTTACTGATCTGTATTATCTTGAGGGATGTTTTTCTTTCGTTGCCACCAGGGCAAAGCAGTGTTTGCTTATATGGTTAACCCTTTGACACGGTACTTACAGTGCATAAGTAGTAAAAATGGTTTTTTTTTTGAACTCTTAAAAGCTATTATTAGTATGGTCATGATTGAATAATAAATGCCCTGTAGAGCATAAAAAAAATAAATCATGTGGTTTTTTTTTTTTTAAATAATGAAGACAAAAAATGCAAAATGGGTTGAGATTCATTAGTAATTTGATCCGGTTCATGTTGTTCTGTGTGAAATGTTATTAATAGCAGATTTAATGTAACAGAGTGTTCACAAAAAGTGTCACAAACTTTTATGACTGATAGTACTCACATTATTTCAAACCAAAAGTGTCCTATAAACATAGGTCGAAAAATGTGTTTCTTAGCTTTTTGCTGCCATTTTGTATTATTTAGAAAATAATTAATATCTGTAGAACTAGTAAACACAGAAGTTTATCAGCATGCCACAAGCTATTAAGCTCTCGACTACTATCACACAAGACCAAACTCCGTATATATATAAAACCATTATAAGACCAGTTCTGTTATATGGCTCCGAAAACTGGGTGTTAAGTAAAAAAAACAGAAAAACGTTTGATAGTATTTGAGAACAAATTATTGAGAAAAATCTATGGGCCAACCCTTGAAGATGGAGAGTGGAGGATAAAGCATAATGTGGAGTTGAGGCAACTATATATGGACCCAGACATAGTGGCCGAGGTGAGAAGTGGGGAGAATGAGATGAGCTGGCCATTTACTAAGGAAGGAGGACAAACTCCTTAGTCAAGAACGTCCTTGTAAACAATCCGGAGGGCAGAAGACCATCAGGAAGGCCCAAGTTGAGATGGCGAGACCAGATCAGAAGAGACATAAGAAAACTGGGAAGAAGGGAAGAAGAGGTAATGGACAGAGAGATCTGGAGGCAGTGTGTTGGCGAGGCAAAGTACCACCTTGGGTACCAAGAGCCACGGCAGTAAGTAAGTAAGTAAGAACTAGTAAAACTAAAAAAAATACCAAACTTCACACATAGGTATGAAGTTACTTAATTCAGCTCTGAGTATTTATTACCCGAAAATACACTTGTCAAACTTAAATTAAAGATTAAAAATTATGTTTATTTTAAAATTATAACAATTTTACAAGTCAGACTTATAATTCATAGACAAAAATACTGAACACCCATAATATAAAAAATGATATTTGAAAATAAATTTTAGTTTTGAGAATTTATAAACCCAAAATTCACTTATTAAATTTACAAAAAACTAAAATAGAACAATATATTTCAAATTATTAACATTTTTACAAGTTATAATTCCAAACTATAAGTGTGGATTTCTTTCTATAGAAAAATTATATTCAGAAATAAAGGTTTGGAAAATATTTTACAAAAACATGGTTTTTAACTTTACTGCCTTCTGAATTGCGTCTTTCTACTAAACCAAAAGAACTGAAAAAACTTTAAATAATTATAATAATCTTAAAGGATATCCATTCACGCTATATATGATATTATTTTACAAACTAAAAATAAAGAAGTAAGGGAATAATGCATTCAAATAAAAAGTCCCGATATGTCTTTGCAGTGCCAAGATCTCGACTTACGCCCGTTTCGGAAATATAATTCCAAAGCCAGTATATCAACCCGTGACCGTCAAAGGGTTAATTTGTTGTTATTTTACTTTTTTCCTAAAACTGTTATTATTTGTATTAAATTAAAGCACTGTTTCACACAAAATGAAAACCTACGGGATGTATAGAATTCACATATATAGTAAAAATTATGTAGGGGCTGATTTTTATTTAGTATAACACAAAAATAATAGTCTATTAACACTAGATTTATAAGGTGCTTTGTAGTATATTGTGATCAGTACCTTGGAAAGCAATCTAAAGTATTCAATAGGTTAGAATGAGATTACAGAGTTTAGAATAGTACATATTTTTTTATTTTTCAGTGGCAGTTGATACGGTGGAAATGTTGCTAGATGAAGTGGTTAAGCGGAATACCGGCCCAGTTTCAAAGGTGAGAATATTCAGAGACAAGGATTGTTGCTGAAATAAAGCATACAATGAAAAACCTTACATAGTAAGTCATAACTTGACAATTGGTATTTAATGTCTCACAGGTGCCAGCACTGGAAAGATACTGGTCAGAGATGCGTGAGGTAGACTACGAGATCAAGGACTTCCCTGTGGCAGCCATCAAGAATGTCATTTTCCAGGGGCATTATACGAGGGAAGGTCAACGAGTTCTCAGGTAAAGTTAAGTTTTTGCTCGGTTTATTGTTAGTTAGGCTCGGTAAGAATGGGCTGGAGATACACAGTGGTAAAAGAAAATTAACAAAGAGAGGTTAGGGAACTAACAGTGAACAACTCTGTCATTTTTCAGTGTAAGAACAATACATTGTTGATTAACCAACTTTAACGTTTTACCAAACCCTGATACCACCATGTTGTAAGGTTACCCCCATACCATCCCCAACCTCAATCCAATAGAATTGGTATGGGCTACAGTATAAGAGTATATAAAAAAGAAAAATATTAAATCTAAAAAAAAGTTTTATGGAAATAGACAAAGAAAGGTTTTATACCATTACTCAAGATGACAGGAAAACCCTCTGCGAACATGTGAAAAGAAGAATATTTACGGCATGAAAGGATCATCAGGAAGAGATTCGTTATTAGCTCTGCGGAAGACAATGAAAGTGAGGGCAGTGTCAGTGAAAGTGAAAGAAGCGATTCCGATTGCCTCTGCAAATTCGAACAACGAATCACTGATAACAACTGCATGATTGGGGTTACTCCTTTAGTGGACGGTTAAGGTAGATAAGTCTAGACACGCATCACACCAATATCTGCAATGATTATGCAAGAATTCATGGCCACTTTTTATTAATTCCAAAATTCTTCCCATTAGAAATCTATATATTTTTAAATTTTTAAAACTATTTTACATCAGAAGTACATCAAATTTATTTGGAGAAAATATCAGATACCAATTAAGAAATCTACTAGTGGAAGTTCCGAAGCCTAACTTAACTCTTTATAAAAAGTTTTATACATTTAATGCACCACGGCTTATTTAATTTAATTTCGTTCAAAATTCAGAAAAAAGAAACTATTTCACAATTTTTAGTTGGCCTAAAAAAACTATTGTTCACGTTTCCTGATTGTGAAAATTTATTTAGCGTTATTGAATAGTTTGTTCTTTTTTCTTTCACAAAGGGGATAAATGATTTTTTACATTTTAATATAGGTTTATCTAAAATTAGTTTCCTACTAGATTGCATACATATATAATCAGTTAACTCATCTATCAATTCAGTTTTGTTTATATGATCCAATTCTAAGTATAGCTCATTATAATAAATGTTTAGATATATTTAATTGTTTTATTTTACTTGTTATGAATAATAGCAAAAATGTCTAAGGCAGAAATAATAAATGTTTATTTTAAATGTCCTTTAAATTTTTTTACGTAAAAAAGATGTATTTTGATTTTTTTTTAGACAGCACAAGTGCAGCTGTTGTTTTCTGTGTTGTTTTTTAAGTGTTTTTTTCAAGTGACGGATATCCCACACGGGCCTTGCCTTTGGGATATACCTAATTTAATTTCACTACAAAATTATGTTATTTTATTATTAATTATTTTAGTTTTTTTAGGATATTGTACTTAATTGTTTAGAATAATTATGCTGTGCTTAATTTTCTTTTAGTATTAGTACTTTACTGTTATTTGTTTGTATTATGTAAAAAAAGTGAAATAAATTTCTTTTTGAATTGAATTTGAATTGAATTGATTGCTAGTAGTCTTATCAGCTACACCTGCTTGCTGTCCTGCTCCTCTCACTTTATCCACACTTTTCCTTCAGAACCCCTCATTACTCCATGCATGAACCTTTTCACGTCCAAACAATCTATCTGTAAACAGGGAGCAATACTGTAGGCACCAGGACATTTTAATTTTCTTTCCATTCTTATTTCAATTATTTTTTACTAGCAGTGTGAAGAGTATATTTATATCTATAAGTCTTCATTAATAATAGGCTTTATTGGTTCAGACATATATTGTCCATTATCTAATGATTGTAGAATAAATATTAACAGGATCTTCAATATTCTTTTTTAAAGTCAAAATCAAAAAACTTTAAATTAAATAAATAATTGTTTTATTCTGATTTTAGAACATAGAACACTTTAATACTTTTTCTAATACTAAAGCTCTTTAGAAGTACAACAAAACCAATTTCTAGCTCTATTAATTTGATCATCAATAAGATCATATGAGTTTTTATGTAAACACCGTAAAATGTTTACAACTGGTCTGGTAGTTTTGGTAAATTCCTCTGATGAAATGCTTGGGCAGATTTTGAACAAGCTGGCTGCACATTGGTTATATAGGTTATTCAAATATTTTCCATTACTGTACTTATTTTTCCCTGTTGTTAAACACAGTTACCAGCTTTCTTTTAACTCAATTGTATACCACTACATGGCTACGGGCACGCTGAAATAATGTGTACATTGTTTAGCATATTATTAATTATTTGCCCCTTTGAAATAGTTCAGATTAAAACTGCAGAGTTTGATGTAAAAACATATTAATTGAATTGAGCTGAAAATCATTGTGTCCATTACTTATTTATAGTGTTACATTATTGCATGGTGTCACTAATTTAAAATACACTAGACCTATTCTAATATAAAACATATATTATAACTTAATAAGGGATGGGAGTGATATCAAAATCTTAGTAACAGTGAACAGTTCCAAAATGCCAGCAAAAGGGTAGACAATTAACGTATGATTAAGGAATTTTAAGTGAGGTTATGTCAGAGAGTGAATTAACTTAACTTTGTCTTTCCATTGAAAGGTTAAAATACAATTTTTGTTATTTATCTTATACTAGATATTTGTATAGTTGCACTGAATGCTGCAGATAAAAAATCTTGATTTTGTAGAATTTCAGATACAAAAACCAATCTACAGAGTCTATTAGATAGTGTAAAATCATGATTTTTCATATCAACTGAAAGATATGTAATTCTTCTACATAAAAATTGTATATACTCGATAAAAAAATTAAAACAATATGTATTTTGAATTTTTTTAATTTTACAAGCGTTTTATTTAAAAAAATTTTGTTGGTATATCTGAAAAACAAAAAACTATTTGTAGTTTGAGAAGTTTTATCATTCTTTTACGTATATTTCATCATATTCGATAATTTAATTGAATTAAAATGGATCCTTAACATATCACCCTAATCATTAACCTACATCATTGTTTTTTATGTTGTTTAACTGTTGTCTAATTATTTATTTGTAAATATATGTCTTTTAGTCTATTAATAAATTTATGTTTTTAATGTTAAAGAATTTAATGTGTAGTTTATATAGTGTTATAACTATTTATAATTTTATATGTTTGTTTTAGTTTTCACTTAAATATAGTGGTTATATAGTATGTCTCTAAATCTGTTAATTAAATTTATGTTTTTAATGTTTAAAACTATTACAGTGTAGTGTATATAGTGTTGTAACTATTTATTTATGTTATTCTATATTTATTTTAATTTTCACTTAAATATAGTAGTTACAAACAGAATTCAACAAACAATGATAAAAGTAAATTGTGTTATATTGCTAATGACAAAATCTATTGCATCACTGTATGTTTAATGATGAATAAAATGTTGAATCTTGGATACTTTACATGAAATTTGTAACTTAATATATAGCAACTTACAAAATAAACAAATCTGATTCATTAAGAATTTTCAGTTATATTTATTATTATATTTGAACTCATACATATATTATTAAATGTTATATTACAGTTAAAAATAAATCAAGATTTTCTTGAAAATGAGCTCAACATTAGAACAGGATATTTAATTTCCTGTACACAAGTTGTATCAGAGGAGGTATTTAATTATTCTTACGGATAATTATGCACTCAGTTTAAAAGTATGATATTCTCCCAACAATGTACGATACTTACATTTGATCTATTTTGACAGGGCGGGAAAAATGCTTAAATATTTGTGTTAAATGAATCAGTGATATTGTGCAGCTTTATCTGTACAAGAAATGTCTTATAACCTTTAAAATTCTTTTTTGAAATCCAGTTTTTTCCTGGGAATTCAACTAATTATGGCTTAATTAAATTAACTGGGGTTTGAATATTGTATTTCACGTGTAATATTATGCTGCAGGTGCCGTGGTAAGTGCCAGAGGAAACCCTCATCTGTCAAACCCTCCCCAGAACGACAGAACTCTGTACTTGCACATCCAGGGCTCCTGATCATCATTCAATTCTACGTGAGTTCCCTTACAGGGCTTCCATTTACCTTCTTGTATAAAGTCTATTTTTTTTATTTTTGTCTTTAAACCCTTTAAGGAGTGTAGACGTCATATGACGTCTTCTTTTGATAGACTAAAAATGAGTAAAGGATGGAATCCAAAAAATTACCAAAAGGAGTAAAAAATAAAAATCTCTTAAAAATGTTTATTTAAATTTGAAAGCTTAATAAAACAGGGCTACATGTTCCACAAGTCAATATTTCAGTACTTTTTCAAAATCAAATGTCATATTTCCTCACTACGACAGACTCGATCAATATTGTCTGCCATTTGGACTACAGTAACAAGCTAGATGGTTGATCAACAAATGTCACTGTCACAAGATAATATATGGCCACAGTATGGAAATATACAGGAATGATTAGTATATGTGTCGGCATGTTCTGACAGCAGTGATGCGCGCGCAACGCGACTTTGAGTCAGTGGCTTCTACAAGGTGGCTACTGAGATCTGGTGGGTAAAATTATATTACAAGTGAATGCGAGCACAAAAATGGAAGTTAAGTATGTTTGCCGATAGATGGAACCACTTTACAAACAAATATACTTAAAGGCAATCAGTAAAAGTATTGGCATTTACGATAATACAAAAATACAGAGGCTAAACGTCATATGATGTCCGTACCCTTTTGGGCCACTATAAAAGTATACGTCATATGACGTCCTTACTCATTATGTAGAGTTTACACGCACTCCTTAAAGGTTTAATGATCAATGTTTAAGTATATGAACCGTTTAATAGTAAGAGCTCTGATATGATACAAGAAGCCAATTTTTCTCCTTTTATGCTCATTGTTTAGCGAACTTATACCGCCCCTGCTTGTATCATAGCCGAGGTCTAAATTTAATTTTTAGAGGCATTTGTCCATTCCTGCATGAATTGTTGACATTGTTAGTAAAATAAGAAAAAGTTTTCAATAGCTTCACCATTCCGCTATGTCTGAGAAACAAATTGAAACTTAACACGCCTGCTGTATTCAAACTGAGTTTGAGGACATGATAACTGGCCAATAGACGTCAAAAGCACCGATCCTGGGCCACTTACTGAAATGAAATGAAAATTCTCTTTATTTTTTCAGGCGAAGTTAGGACTACATAGTCCTTTCTTACACTTAACGTTGATTATTAGTATACGTATGTAAGTACAAGCCATTTGTAATCTTCAAAATAAAAATCAAATCAACAGCGTTTCAAAAATAAAATGAATATTTGCTATGTATTCTAAAAACTAACAAACAAATCACTTAAACAAAAACAAAATTGCACTCTTAAATTTATACTGTGTATAAAATTAATATTTGATTATAAAATAAATATTGATGATACATTTTAAACAAAAACTTAGTCAAAATTATAACAACATTACAATTAAAACATTCTATTTTTATAAAAATTATTTACTTACACTCACACATTCATTCTGTCTGCAACAAACCATGACTAGCGATCCTCGGGGTACCACGGCCCGCGGACATCTGCTGCAAAAAATACAACTTAACAGCTGAAAGCAAACCGATCCCGGCTGTCTAAAGATTTTAAAGGGATCTGGAAAGAGAATTCTACAAAACGGCAAGCAGACACTACAAATGATTTATTAAAGACAGTCGTTCTGTGGTGGGGATTCGCAACGTCAACGAGCCAGTGCGGGTGTTTCCTTACGCCTTCTTCAATAGCAATGAACTGAAAATCGTTTGTAAAGTATTTTGGAAACCCGGTTTTTTAAGGATAGAAAAAAGTAAAATTAGGATTCGGAAAGCTCTTAAATCTTGCAATTTTAATGTTGACATTAGTACATAATAAGGTGAGATATGCTCATCTCGCTTTAAATTAAACAAAAATCGTAAACAATAATTTTGGATTTTCTGCAATCTATTATTCTAAACCACAGTCATGTCATTAACCACGGCACACAACAGTATAGAGGAAGTGGGGAAATACGAGTGATTTAATCAGTAAAAGCTTTATATGGTGTGGTAGAAATCGTTGCAGTCTTTTCAGCGTATGAACTGCTGCAAATACCTTTTTACAGGTACCTACAACGTAGTCAGTCCATTCCAGCGTTTTCGTAATTGTCAATCCCAAACTTCTGACACTACTAACAGCCTCTCCGTTTACCAATATTTCACGTACATTGTTAAAGTCAACTGTATTCAAAAGTATAAAATGCCTAATTATTATGGGTTTGGTTTTGTCCGAGTTGAGTTTTCAGTCCGTGCTTTTCAGTCCAAAGTACAATCTGTTGAATGTCCAAGTTACTGCACGCACTCATGGCGCGTCTCTTGGAGCTAGACACTGAATTCGGCCTCTCCATGTGAAAGAAACATCATCTTTTTTTATATTTTTATTGGTAATGTTGTTGATAGAATAAATCAAACCATACAAATTTATATTTTTTTACCGTAAAAACCATAAAGAGCTGTGAATTCGATAATTAAGATTGATTGGGAACCCTGATCTAGTACCAAAAAAAAAGCGGTATCTATGATAGAATTGTCAGTATCTCCATATCAATAAGTGTCGGGTATCGAACTTACCCATCCCTTCAAATCATTATAATATTTAACCAGATGGCAGGTTAACTTAGCATGGTTAACATATTAAAATTTCAACGTATTCAGCTGTATGAAATAATAGATTTAGTACAATTTAAATCAGTAACTCATACATACTATAGCTTATCTTAAAAAAATATACTCTTTCAATATCAAAATAATCATACTGCAATAGACAACTGAAATCATATTTACAAAACAAGGAGGGGAAAAGCAAATAATATTGCCATTAATTGGTTCTTCAAATACACCAGATTTCAAACAAGAAAAGTAGGCTTTGAAATTGAATGTTTTGCAACAGCTAAAACAGCTGAAGTTAAATGGGATTTGGTTCAAAGTTACCCAAAATAATTACACAAACCCTCAAAAAATCAAAATGTAAAGTGATCACAACAAAATTCATTCATGGACTAAAATATGTATACTGTATTTTTGTTTCAGTTGCAATTCAAGCAATTAACAGACTATTACATGAAGTGGCACCGGACGAAAGTTCACCTCCAGGAGAGGTAAATTTGGTTCAGTCTGGATTGGGTTCTCAATATTATAACAAATTTTTCCACCATAATATTTCAAACTTCTTTTATCTTCCTGTCCTCTCTGCAAGCTTACTGAACCAGTCCTCTTCACATGCCCCAGCTTTGTAAAATGATCCTTCTAGACCCTTTATAAAAATTGCTTCTTTCCCAACTCTATTTTTTGCCAGTTAATGGTAATTCTTACTGAAAAGGTAATAGGATTTCAGGCATTTGCCATTATTATATGTTACAAAATGTGCAGCGAGTGCCGCTATAGATTTGAATTTGGCGCGGCGTAATCCTTCAGTAGCCGCGAACGCGATAGCCAGCTGCGCCGACCCTCTAGCTCTTAGCTTGAACAATAGGAGCCTCCTACCATCTGGAATTCTTCTGGACAGGTTCTGGTAGGATGATTCCTGCTAGGTTAGCAGGCTGAGACCGGGAGGTTGTGAGCGGGCAGTCGTTGTGCAGCGGATCGGGTAGAGTGGACGAGCTTAGAAAGAAGTGAGTGTACGTGGCCTGGGACTTGGTATAATTGTTATGGGAACCTTTTGGAACTATATCCAAATTATTAGTTATCTTTAGTCATCAAAGCTGGTTAGGTTTTGGATAGAGGGAACCTAGTGGGCGGATCCACGGTTATTATTCCTCTGGAAAGGTGCCCCTTCCGGTCGTGACGACACGAGGTTGCAAATGTATAACACTATGTTTCGAGGATTTGAAATCCATCCTCTCTTCCTCAGGTGTATATGTTTACTATCTATACAAAGTATGGATATTAAATAACGAGATTGTCACTGCTGCAATACAAGGAAGCATGCGTCAACCGCCATAGATGAACAGCTGTTTAGTGTGAACCTTTCTCTTTAGTATGCAGCTAGTCTCGCTTCTGTAAAACAACGCCGTTTAGTCAGAGCCAACGTTTGCAATATTGTTGTTTTTTTTTGTTTTGCTGGATAAAAAATGGTTAGTGTAATAGTAGAGTAATGAATTATTGTGAAATGAAATTCACTTTAAATTTACTGCTACAAAAATTAAAATTTACTGATAGAAGTCTATGGAAGTAAATGTTTTATCACGGGCATGTTTTTGAATGGCTTAAGCATTTTCAAGTTGGTAGAGAAGACTTTGAAGATGATTCGTGGTTAGTTCGTCCTTCAACGTCAAAAACAGATGAAAATGTCAAAAAATCAGTAGTTTAATTCTGTCTGACCATTGATTAAGTATTCGCGCAATTGGTGAAACTGTAGGTATCAATAAAGAATGTATACAGCAAATTTTACATGACAATTTTAAAATGTTGAAAAGTGTGTGCTAAAATGGTGCCTAAAATTCTAATGTTTGAACAAAAAGCTCGCAAAAATGTTTGTACTGACAATTTGTACGCAATTGGAAAATGACTTAAATGTTTTGGAAACCATAATAACATGTGATGAAACGTAGTTTGTTTACTTACGATCCAGAGAAACGAAGCGTCAATCCATGCACTGAAAAAGCCCAACTTCAGTGAAAGCCAAAAAAGCTTTAATAAGCAAGTTAAAATTTAAAGCAAAAGTGATTTTTTTATATCCATGGGATTGTGTACCATTCACCTTAGTTTCTAAAAGGTCAAAGAATTAATCAATATTACTTCCTTCAGGTACTTTGTAAACTACGTCAAAGAGTAAGGAAAAAAGTTCCAAAATGTGGAAGGGTAAATCATGGGTTCTCCACCAAGACATAGGGTCCAAGACACCTACTCATTCCGTGATATCTGTCAAAAGGTTCCTAGCCAAGTTCAGCATCACAGTGTTAGAACATCCACCATCTTAAAACCATGTGACTTCTACCTGTTCCTTAAGGCAAAATCTGCATTAAAAGGGGGTAAGATTTGAGTCTGTGGGAAGCTGTAACAGAAACGTGTCCTAAAGGATCTGACAGAAGATGACTGTCCAACACTGTTTACAACATGGGGTGTTGTAGGGATAGAGGAGGGGTGTATCTGCAGGTGACAATAAGATGATTATGTATAAATACAAATAAACTTTTTACGTCAGTTTTTGTTATTTAATAGCCACACTTCGTATATGTCAATTACGTTAGGATAACATTACACATAAAGAAAAATCTGGGTTTGATTGGGAATGCGCCAGTCCTAATCCCCTGCACTTGTGTGTGTGTGATAAAACCACCTGGACCCCAACTGCAGTTACTATTTGCTGATACTATAGGTGCTAGCAATATTTTAGTTTACCTTGTGAAATGCCAGATTGTCTTATAGTGTTAATTGTGGTAATTTTTCAGATGCTGACAAATAATTCAGGTTCGCAGGCGACCATGGTCAAACAGCCAGTTTCGAACAGTAGCACTCTGACAGAAACTTCCTGCTGTGTCCACTGCCTCACCATCTGAGAGTATGGAAGTCACTGAGCAGACTGCTGTAGCAACAGAGCAGACATCTTTGTCTGATGTCATTAAGACAGTTGCAACAGGTTAACACCTTTCATTTATTTTTAAATCACTTAAGATATTTTTTTAATTGACAAGTATATTATTGTGAAAATTTGTGCGAGTATTTAAATGGACACGTATTTATGCATGTCACAAGTGCATGTTATGTAAATCAAATAGCTGAACTGCTAACGTCACGATCATCACATTAGGTCTACACCCCACATTCATTATTGCATTGTTACACCTGCATAAAATTAGTTTTACATAATATTGTATTTTATATTGTTATGTTGAGCGAGAACCGTAGCATTATATGTATACGTAGAAATATTATTTTATTTTCCACAAAAGTTTATGATGGCAACACTAACAAATACCAAATTTTTTTGTACACATAAAAAATTATAAGATAAATTCATATATAAGCACATTTTTGTTTATTATTTTGTTTATAATAAGTTTATCTGGACTATAAATGTGTATATTCTGAGTGTTTTTGAAAGTAATATTATGTTGAAAAAAATCGTGTCTAAAGTATAAGAGTTATTATAAAATTAGATTTTTTTTTATGTTGGACTAAAGGAAACATATTTTGGTAAGTTTAATTTTACTGTTTACATATTACTATTCCCTTGTACTTTACAAAAAAAATTTATATATAATACTTCATATATTGCGGTACACATTTATTTATATATAATTTTTCAGACAAACTCCTGTGAATATGGGATGAAGGCACGCACAGCGGTTGGGATAGAAAAAAAAACCAGCAGTTGTAGGGTTAACATTCAAATTATTCAATTTGCATTTTATTTCATTCTCCTATAGTGCTACTTTTGTGTTGTGTAGTGTGTGTGTACTTCATTACAGATATGCAGTGTATCAAAACTTTTTTTGATAAATTACATAGTAAAAGACTAAAACTTTCTAACTAGAAAATTCCACTAGAACTCTGGTTAGATTTTAGTCCCACTCAAGGGATAAAAATCCCCCCCCCCTCCCAAAGGATTTTTATCCACTTATATAAGGATATAATGGTTATATTTTCACATCTGATCTGTGTTGCCTGACAACCTTGTAATGTGGTGTGTCAACGTAACGGAAATTGGTGTGTACTCCTGAAGAATCCCTGATACTAAAAACAAGAGTCGTTTTGAAGGTCAAATTTGAAGCAAATGTGATTTCAGATGTAAACAACTTACCGTAGATTAGTTTTAAGAGAATCAATTTTTTGTTTGATTTTCAGTACATCAAAGGAAGTGAGAATAGCGGGAATAGCAGCTCAACCTTGCAACAGTTCTGTACAACACCACAACCTATTATGGAACGATGAGCAGCTAAAGCTAGATGTACCAGTTGTGCAAACGGGGCCACCACGATCCATAATAACATCAGGCATTGAGCCGGGACAACACTCCTTCAGAAGGTTCAGGTGGTCAAGTCCTGAACTATAAATCTGTATGTCCCATTTAAGTACAAGAATGAGCTTTTGAGGCCAAAAGAAGGAAGCAGAAGGCACGTGGATTCCCAGTAACAATTAGAAGATACTCGAGAATTTGAAGAAGAAAGGCAAGGAAATGCCTCTAAGTAGGATGTAAAGATAAGGAGAAGCTCTTATCAAAGAGAATTCTGTTTGAGGATGGGATTCCTGGGGAATGCCACTTTTGAGAGTGTAAAACCCAAAAAAAGATGGGCACCTGCATACAGAGGATCATAAAGAAGTTGTTGGAGGTGTAATCAATTCATCGCTCCTGAGATATTTCAGTCGAAAATCACGTAGACTCAGCAATCTCCTCACACAGGTTCTTTATCAGATGAGCTTTATCAGCACCCTGTAAACAAGCTCTTTGCTCTGACATAGAAACCTGGACATATCCAGGGATCATGGGACGTGGAACACCTGAGGAAACATCATCACAAAGTCGAGATTTCCCGAAGGATCTGCTCTGTTGACTGTGTGAATGAGCAGGAGAAATTGCTGAATAACCTGCTCTTTAATTGTCCTGCAATAGCAAGGGAGCATTACTCCATCTTTGGTATTTCTGGGCAAGGGTGGTGACATTTCCCCAGGAGGGACGAATTTGTAGTAGGAACTGCTTAAAGTGTAAACTGATTTACCTGGTTATACTTTCAGGGTGTGCAAAAGATTCTTGATACTTAAACCCTTAACAGATTTTTTTTTTCTTAAACTATGTTTTTTGTATTTTACTCGCTACATTGCCAATGGTGCAGTGTACTAGACGGGTAAGGCGGTTATCGCAAGATAACCAGATCAAGCAACGTCGAGCATGGGCCGACCTGCTTGGATAGGTGACCGCTGAGCGATTCCTGTCCTTGCAAGCAGCCGGCCTGCACCGGGCCATTGGTGATGGTTCGGAAGTCACCATTTAAGCCGTTGGTCCCCAGGTTGAGTGTTAGGGTGGCGTTCACAAAGAAAGCTGGTTACAAGCGCTTGGTTGGCAAGCGCTCGCAAGCTCCAACCCGGGTGTGGAAAAGTCTACATTGTATCAAGCGTGTGCGTTAACAGACAAAGCCTGTCTCCGGTTAGCTTGCGCTTGCTACAAGTTGTGATAAGCACGCAAGAACGTTTCTGTACTTGTATTTTCCGGCTCTTGTTTATTGGACCAAACCAGTCAGAGACAAGCAACTGGTGCAGTAGTGGATTGTTGAATGAACCTGATATCTCAAGTCTTTAAGAAGAGGGGCTATTTGGGGGGGGGGGGGAAAACGAAAACCCCCCGGGACCCCCACAAACGACTCAAACTGCATTGTTAACTAGAGTCTCCAAAAGAGTAAAAGAGAGATCAAAAAGAAAGTAAACTACACATTGGCGAGAGAGAGTCCAACGAGTGAGACGGGATGAATATATATACGGCCCTTCAATTACTAGAAATTGAGAGAAAATAAATTCGAAATTTTGTCCTCAGAGTAAGGAGCCACAAAAGGAAGAGAAGAGAAAACCTTCAGAGGCCGAGCCATTCATTACTTCATACATGTGAGAGAAAGATCCGTCCAGAACACATCTTTCCATTTCGTTACAAAAATTCAGGATATAGGTCCATCAATTTGCGTATCCCATGTCCTTACAGTGTTGGGTCTACCACCTACCTAAACAGCAACTCCCATTTTCCGTCTGTTAGTTACTTCAAACCATAGCGGAGATCAATAGGATGTATTTGGAGGGATCTCAAGGGTCACGGAAAATGAAGACTTTTCAGGACTTGCCCGGGTTGCTAAATTTTAAAATGACAAAAAGAATTTCGAATATACCTTCAACAGTAAAATTTACAAAGAACATACAATTATTATATGTATTACAATTACAGTTTTGTATAAAATGTCATCTCGTATAATTTTCTGTTTTGTGTTTGAAAGTAATAAAAAAAATGACATTACCCACAATATCGTGTTTTTCTACCAAGAATGTTCAATAACGTAATCGACAGCACAAATTTGTATTACATTTATGTTTTAAGATAAACAGACAAACTCAATTAATTATATTTATTTACCTTTAAATTATTAAATATTGCATTTTTTTTATAGTATGAAACATACTTGTATACTTTGACTTTCTTGCTTTGAAATTTGAGACGGTCTTAAATATATCTCACAACTATTATTTGCATCAGCGATTTAAATAGCTACCTAGAGTGTTTTAAAAAACTTCCCTTCGAATATTTATTAGATATTGTCCCTGGGACTAACCAAAGCCAGAACTTTATTACTGCTCCCAAAATCCCTTTTTTAATCATTCAGCCCACCATTTTGTTTGATTTTTTAATCCATAATACCCCACTTCTTTTATTGAACCATTGGAGATTTGTTGGAAAAAATTATAGGTTTAGTCTAGCCTTAGTGAGACAATACTTTATAAAACACATATACAGACGGATTTGAAACACCCTGTTATACTATTTGACTGTGTTTTATTGTATAAACTAGGTTGTAAGATATTTTCTATAAATAAAACAGTTATGATAAGTTTTTATTACAAAAATCAAAAGACAACTATAAAAACTCACCTCAAACAACAAATAGCCTAGTCGTACTTCGGCCACTGGTTAGGTTGCTTTATGCCAATTTCCCGAAAAACTTGACTCTAAAAACACTTTAACTTTTCTTGTGGATGTAACTAAACGTGCGTAACAACATTTATCCATATAAAGAATATAAACCTTACTTTGTCAAATTTCAATTGAGGAAATAGACCGGTGGTATTCCACAAAACCTTCCTCTTCCAGCCGCTTTAATTGCATTGAACCACCGACTTCATTCCTCTACGGAATTATTTAATTCAACATTTTCAAGTAAAAAAATAACTCATCATCTTGATGAAGACATTTGTCTCAAACAAGAGCTTTTGAGGAAAACACTAAGCCGTCAACTGCAAGCGTTTAAATTGTGTTACACACAACAAATATTCTCAAGCGGCTTGGAAGCATAGCCGCTGAAAATAAGTACTTTTGTGACCAGATTTTCTTTGTGGAACGCACCCTTAAGCCGCGTTTACACCGGAGCTGACAAACATTGCTGGGGCCACAGCAAAAAGCTTGACAACATTTACAAAAATCGTACTTTAATTCCAGTAACATTTGCTGCCAACAATGCTGTCAGCACCGAAAATGTGTTGGCAGCATTTCCCACCAGTAGTCGGGTTTTAAAGATCAAAGAATGTTGTCAAAACATATGCTTGGGCTGCAAGCAATGTTGACGGGACTAAAAGCGGACCGTCTCTACAATGTTGCAACACTTCCCTTAGCGCACTGTGGTCGGCCGCCATGTCGTTCCGACGGCCCGTCGAGTAGCTACTCTAGTTGCGACTGTTGATGGTAGTACGTCTGTGTTGTTTGGTGTTCCGTGTTTCTCAACTCATATGAACAGCGACTAATCGCCATTGAGAGTGAAAATTGATTGGTTCCGTGAAAAAGTAATGCAAATTGATTTGACCATATCGAGAGCAACCAGTTCTTTGGAAAATTCGATGGACCCTGATCTTTAAAAATAAAAACCTAAAGAACTAATGCATGGAATGACATTTCGCGGGAAAATAAAAAGCCAGTAATAACGGAAGAAAGTACAGGCAAAAGTGAAGAACATTGTTGGCACAGTTTCAAAGAGAACTTAAGAAGAAGAAGAGGTGGTTCGGGGGGCAGACAGAGTATAAAAGGCCAAGTGGGGTGTTATTTTAAAGCGATGACTGTTTCTAAAGGGATAAAACTACTGCACGGAAGATTTTAAAGAAGCTGGGGATTGCCACTGACGACCAATAGAAGGCTGCCGATGAACCAGTGCAGGCAGTAGGTTAACAAGTTATTTTATCCAAATTGTCCACATATTTTTACTGTCACTTTTATAGGTTTAAAAAAGTTAAACATAAACACAACGGTCTAAAATTGTTACAAATTAGTATAATGTTAAATTAACACTACGTTAATTGTTACTTTGTTATTGTTGTAAATTCAACATATACGTTATAATATGTGGCAAACTTCATTTGTACATTTGTATTTTAGGCCTAGTAGTTGTTTTGCCATGGCACTGTAACCCTCGTCACTTTGAAAGTAAACACTGATTTCATCAGTATTTGTTTGGCCAGCTGGGGAAGGTTTTTTTGGAATCTTCTTTAAACGATAGGTAGAGTGGGTATCTAGGCATTTCATCAACTCTCCCATTGTCCTGGGGCACTAAATGGATCGTGTAAGCTAGGTCCTCCGACATCAAAAGCTTTCCCGGGAGGTTGTATACGTTTGGAAGTTGATGAGCATACACTTCTTCGCAAAAAGTTCTGCAGGTGACACGCAGGCTAAAACAAACTGTGGCTTGCCCGCTTGGGTTTCCAAATAACATTGGTTTCTCAACACACGGAAAATAACACTCAATATTCCGAAATACATTTTCCCTACTCTACGGCACCCTGCAGTGGCGATAGTTGAAGACACGGTTTACACTTGCCTTATTCATGCAATCCAGGAAACGCCTTCATGATGTTAATTTTTAAGGAAAGGCATCGTCAGCCAGGAAAAAAGGTAGGGTTACCGGTAATTACTCCTTCTGCGAAGGAAACTTGGGTCGGGAAGATTCAAAGTCTTATTTTGAAGGTGTTGTTTTAAGGTACTATTGCCCAAACACTCCACCATCAGATAACCGTCCCCTTGGCAACCAACAGAGACGTAAGTAAAGAAATAATTTGCATCAACAACCCAAGCCAGGAGAAACAATGCTGAAATAACCTTTTGTAATTGGGAAAATATTCACTTGATGTGTTGATGGGTGTACTGTGTCATCCAATTGTTTTCCATCATTTGCTTCCAATGCAGTGCGGGGAAAATTCCATTGCGAGAGTTGTTTAATCTTTGGCATGATGTTAGCCATTCTTCTTTTAGGGGTATTCGGCAACTGCTCAAAATGAAATGTATTTTAAAAGAGAGTCAGTGAATCCATACAGTCAAGATTATAAGTGGACAATTAATTACTTAATACAATAAGGGGGTTTTCTCTGTTACGTCCCTTTTTTTTTTATGTGATAACTTTTTAAATGTGATTGTAATTTAACAGCTGATTACCTTCAGATTTGAATTTGTAAACTAAAGTCAGATTGTAACAGAATATAAAAAAGGGAAAAAAAAAAAAAAAAAAAAATTCGTTTATAAAATTTTTCATAAAACTTTTGTAACATGTGAGTTTTTAAAAATCATATAATAAAAACTCTTCGAATTGGTAGGTGAGTTTCTCATAAACAGAAAAAAAATTTAAATGCGCAATTTGCGCACAGGCCCCCTTGTATACCATAATCTTATAAAAAATAAACGTTTATTTCAGCAAAAGATTTTTAAAAACTAGTGATTTTTACCTACTCTGTCAACTAAGGTTTTAAATCGTCACTGTAAAGTAATGTGGTTATTATTTTTAGGGAGGACATGCAGAGGAGGGCAATGACACATCGAATCACCAACTGCCGACAACACACCTTAAAACTGGACACGGATCCTCCTCGAAACTTTGACGAAGAAGAGGAAAGCTTCAATTGTGGATGAAGCTTAATCAAGTTAATGAAAAAAGTGTCTAGCCAGTAAAATAGCCAGGGAATTGAAGACGAGTTTGTATATCTTTGGAAAAAAACGTTGCGTGGTCAATTACGAAAACTTAAAAAACTTCGGGACCAAGCACTTGCAAAACACAGGATTAATACCATTTTGTCGAAAAATGGAACTTAAACAGTTACCGCATGGGTCCAGAGCATCAAGATCAACCAGTGCATCTTCCTACATTCAGTCATACGATCCATTAAACATCTAATGAAAATCCAATCATCCATCATCGCTGCAGTCCCATTTCTGCTGAGTGGGCTCCCGAAAACATGACGAGTACAATGATGCTTTTTGTGATAAAAAATTATTCAATCTATAGGTTTTATCATCAAAAAGTAACTAAATTTCTATGGAAAATAAAGCTGTTTGATTTTATTTGTATTATTTATGTATGTAATTAAACTTTTAGGTGAAAATATTCACTAAGTTTCTTTAAAACAAACCCGTTTCCAAAACAACTATTATTACTAACAGCATAATATATCCAATCACTTATGTGATTTGATTTTTGGATATGGAAGGAGGCAATTTGGGGAATTTTATTCAAATATTCCCCTTTAATTACCTTAAAACTTTTCAAAGGACAAAATTAGGTTTTTTTCCGAAATTGAAAATTTTGCACTTTAAAAGGTAATAACTAAGTTGGTTTTATGGCAAGTTTGGTCCCCAAGTCTTTTTGTCAGGGTTTTTTTTTAATTTTTTTCTCCAATTTTTCCAATAGTGTAAAAAGGTTTTTAAATTTACTTTTTCCCCAAATTTTTAATCACGTCCCCCTCAAAAACTTTTGCATGGTTAAATTCCCGATTTTAAAACTGAAAATGTTTAAACCAGTTGGAAAAGGGGGTTTCCCCAAATTCTTTGGGTCTTTTCTTTTTCCATGTGAGCAGGCTGTACCCCCGTTGTCGGGTTTTCAATGAGAAAGGGTAAAACCCAAAAAGGGAAAAATTTTTTGTCAAAATGTTGTAGTTTGGGAAATTTCCCAAAATTTTCTGGTTTTCCCAGCAGTTATAGAATCTGAAAAAAGCTGCAAAAATTTCTGAAATTTGGTGAAAGCCTTTTGCCTTTAGGGGTTTTGCCCAAACTTTACCTGGAAATAAAAATTCTTTTTTTTTTATGGTTTTCGAAATTTTTTTATGTTTTTTTCACAGAGGAAGGGAGAGATTTGGATATCTGTTTTTTTACAAAAAAAGTTATTTTAAATGCCCTTTTTTAAATTTTTTTAAAAAGAAATTTGTTTTGTAACATTTTTTCTTCTGGTTTATTTCTGTCCTTCAAAAACCAATTGCTATTTTTTGGGTTCAATTTTTTTCCATTACAATATGAAAAAAAACCAAATATTTGGGGGGGAAGGGAATAACAACACTGTCAGGAAAAGATGGTTTCAGAAAAGGCGCTGGACATCAAAGTTTTGTTATAAAAAAAATTTTGGGTTTTTAAAAAAGGTTAAGATGGCAAATTTTGGGCCCCCCTTTTGGAAGGGTGATTGGATTTTTGGTTTTAATGGACCAATTTACCTTTGGAAGCAGGTTTCTCAATTTTTTCCCCTTTAAATGTGATTTTTTAAAAGAGGTTGGTTTTAAGAAGGAAACGCCCTTTTCCTTTTAAAAAACAAAGACCGGAAAAGGCAAACTAATGTAATGTTTAGTAAAAATTGGTATTATTTACCTTCCATGGGACCCCTTTGTTTTCAGGTAAAGTTTGGATTTTTTCCAGAAATTTCGAAAGGGGGAAAAAAATTTCAAAATTTTTTTAAAATGTTCTAAAAGTCTTTTTGGATTTAAAAAAGGATATTTTAAAGGGTTTTCCCTGAAGTTTGGAAGGTCAAAAATTTTTTTCATCTGTTTGAGGGCCAATTTGCTGGTTGGATTTAAGTTTTAATAAGTTTAAATCTTGGGGTGTGAAAGTTCAAGGGTCTGGCCTGTTGGGATTCAAAGGGGTTACGCTTTGGGTAATCGATTTGTAAAGTTCCAAAAAATAATAAACTTAGTTCAAAATTTTCCCTTAAAAGTTGCCTTAAGTCCAGGGCTGGGGGAATGCGGTTTTTTTACGAACTATTAGGCAATTGTTGGCTATTTGTGTTTTAAACTTCTTCTTTACTCAGGTTGGGGTTAATTTTTTTTTAATTTTTGACTTGAAATTCGGCAAACAAGACCGTGAAACGAGTAAGCAGGTATAAACTTGTAAAACGTCACCAAATGTTTTTTGCTTAAAATCCCGCGGTTTTTGCAGAGTAACTAACTGGCTAGGGGTACCCCCCAGTAAATGTACCCTTTTTCCCACCCAATTTTCACATAGCTCATCCAGTCTTCCCAACCCCGGTTTTTGGTTTTCCCCCCAAAGGGGATGGGAGCGTGTAAAGGGGCCAAAAGGAGTTTCCCTTTTGCATAGGGAAGCCCCACTTTAGGTTTTGTTGGGGGCCCCCTGGAGTCTCAAAATTTTGGGGCGCTTTGTAATTTGCCGTCGGGTTTCCCCAAGGGAATAAATTTAACTCCCTGTAGAGAGTTCCCCCTGGTGTAACAATCAGTTTTCTAAATTTTTAAAAAATTCCAAGATTAATTTGCAAAAAAGGAACCAAAAAACTTACTGGACCTACAAGACCCCCATTTTGTGACACAAACCTCTCCAGTGTAAACCCCCCCTACCAAAAATAGTAACTCTCCAGTCGTAAATAGCGTTGTGCATATCAACCCAGGTACCATTAGCTCAACTTTTTGTCGTCCCCCCTCCGGTTTAAGTGACCAAATTTAAAACCCCCTCCGTAATGAGGGGATGGAAATTTTCTGAGTCCCCCTAGGTTTTGTGCAGATCAGCCCCTGGTTGCGCTGTAATTTCCAGTCAGTACACCCCCTCAGGTTGGACCGTCCAGCCATGCGTTCTGGCATATAAATTGCTAGTTTAGTAACCCCCTCAGGTAATTTTGCAGTATCGCCCCCTTTTTGGATGGGTGTAATTCTAGTAGGACCACCTCAGGTAAAAGTTGCCGTCACGCCCCTAAAAAGGTATGGCAGTCCCCCTTGCTCGTTTGTAAAACTCTCCGGTAATTGCCGTTTTCAGAAGGTTTCCCCGCACCCGGAGCCCTTGGAAAAAGTCACCCCTAGGTAATGTACCAGTTACACCACCCGCGTATGAGAGTAGCCAAGTAGTCAGTAAAAATATTTTTACCCTTTAAGAAGGTATGAGCAGTGGTCCCTTTTTTCCTTCAGTCAAAACTCCCGTCTGTAAGGTATAAGACCCTTCGTTTCCCCCAATCTAAATTTCTCCGTCAGGAAAAATTTAGGTTTTAAGTATAAGCCCCTCACTAGAGCCCGTTGCTCAACTTTGTGTAAAATAGCTTGTGCCAGTATAAAGACCTAGCACTCAGAGTAGGCCCCCCTCCCTAACCCCAAAGCTATTGGGAAAATTTTAAAGATGGTTTTTGACGGGTAAATTTTCCATCAGTAAACACTAGGAAAAATTACCCAAAACCACCTTTCATGCAGAGTGGCCCAATTGTTTTGAAAACAAAGCTAGTGGTAAGGCCCCCCCCCCCGGGTTTTGAGCAACACCACTACGCTCTAACAGGATATTTTGCATTTTAATTTTAAAATTTTTCAAAAAAAAAATTTTTAAAGGAATAAAAAAGGACTAGATTAGAAAGAAAAAATTTTGGGGAGAAATAATAAAACCTTTTCAAAGATTTGGAAAAAATGGGTTACTCTTTTTAAAAAAACAATTTGGAACTTTGAATTGAAAATATCTTAAAGCTAAAAAAGTTTTTGAAAATTATAATGTTTGTTAAAAAAAGAAAAACCCCAAATTTAAAAGTATTAGTGTGGAAAATAAATTTTTTTTAAAATTGTTTCATAAAATTTGTGATTTAAAAGGGCAAAAAAGGCATTTTATTAAAAATAAATCTATTAACTTACACTGTAGTCGGGGCTCCGAAAATTTGGGTTTAAGTAAAATTTCATTCATTTTTCTCCCCAAATCTCAATGTTTAAATTTGATTCGACGTCTGCAATTTTTAAAAAATTGTTTTTTTCACTGTAAATTTTCTAAATAATACAAAAGGGGGGAAAAAGGGAAAAAAATTATGATTAAAAACTTTTTCAGGAATTTACCCCCCAAACTGGAAAAAAAAAAGTTTTTTTAAAAAATTTTCTTAAGGTAAAATTAACCCCTCTTTTAAATTTAATTTCAAAATTTTTTCCAAATTTTCCACTTTGACACTGGTTCTCGTGGTTAGGAAAAAAAAATTTACTGAACTTTCATTACTTCTAAGTCAATTAATAATATAATTTCACACTTTAATTAAAACGGAGAAAGAAATTTTACAATTGTTCATTCAGTCACCAATCTAATTAAAATAATTGTTAAAATTTAAATAATTTAAGGTGTAAAAATCTCCTGTTAATCATTTGGAAAAG
>NW_025780593.1:0-54922 GCF_021130785.1 Homalodisca vitripennis | reverse complement strand
CACCATTTTTTCCAAGGTAACACCACACAGGGTTTAATTCTGACTAGTTTATACCTGCATGTGGATTCCACTCTGGGTTCCTGTAAGATAGATCAGTTTTTAAACATTTGGGCCAATAATGCCCAGGAATGTCACATCTTAAAAAAGAACGCTTCAAGGTGTTAGGGGAAAAATACTCAAATACTCTTCAATTGGTCTACGCCATTGCTGAATATGAGAAAAGAAGTGCACACCAAATAACCCAATATACGGATAATAATATACAGGGTGTCCTGTAACTACCTCGAGAAAGGTATGCCACGTTATTCAGACGTATCAAGACAAACATAGTGTTTAACCATATGACCATGGGTCTCCGGTGCTTGGTTTCCCACATGTCCGTCTGTATGCGTTTTTTATAAAAACATTTATATATTAAAAACTAATAAATTAAATTATATCAAAATTGTGGCTCAAATGTTTATAATTTACAAGGCCAGTTACTGAAAAGAATGTCAGGAAACTATCTTTATTATATTTTTAAATGGCGGCCATAAGAACGTTTTTAAATTGAATAGTAAATAACTGATTTACTTGTATAGCAAATTTACTGTGTGACAAGACATGGCCCACATTGAGAGCTGCCGTTTTTTTCAGTTTTTGTATTGTTGGGTATTCGCAGAGAACCTTAATGTGGCCCTCGTCTTGTCACAGTAAATCTACTATACGAGTAAATAAGTTATTTACTGTTCGATTTAAATAATTTTATGTGTCATTAGATTTGTGAAAAAACCATCTAAAACCTGTTATTATTGCAATGATTGAGAAAAATTTTATGTTTTAAAATATTAAAAGCTTAAAATTTTTAATGGCCACCATTTAAAAAACAATAATAAATACTAATATCATGATATCGTTTTCAGTAACCATTAAAAAAATAACAAATTGGGCCAAATTCAATACAATTTAATTTATTACTTTTTGAGATTTTAATTTTTTATAAAAAATACATACATACAGACAGTATATATATATATATATATATATATATATATATATATATATATTGTATCATGCAATATATATATTGTATCATATTTACATTAAATTGTATAAATGGCAATTGCCTTATTTTAATTTCAATAAACATTGAATCGCAAAAGTACTTGCTCCGCCGGGAGTCGAACCCGGATCTCTCACTTGCCGGGTGAATGTGCTACCCATTACACCACAGAGCCGCTTACTTTTTCCGATTCAATTATTTTGTATTTGGCCGTATCATGTCACTTATGCGTTTAAATAAGCAAACAAACATACGATATTGTATCATATTGTTGTATATAATTCCAGTCTCCTTGGTTTCTTGTGGTTACCAAGATAATAGCGTACGTTATGTTGGCCTCACTGGAGAAATTGAAACTAACTGAACTCCGCGCTTTCATAATAAAACTTTGAATGATTTGCTATAAAAATGTTTTAATATAATAAATCCAACGCCATAGGATTTGAAAGAACCCTCTTAAAAATTAAAAAAAATAGTAGTTTATATAAATAGTAACAGCCCATGCTTGATGGAAAGATAATAAATATGTGTGGTGAAAAGATTACTTATTAGATAGGATAATTTAGTATGAAATCTGTAAAAAAATATATAAAATGCAAAAAAAATATTGTTGCAGAGTACGTTTCTGTACTATAAAAAAAATTCCAGTTCAGAAACGTAAAGTTTGTTAGTAGTGTAACTTTAATACTGAAAACAGTACGAAATACAATAGGGGAGAATAGCAGGTGACAATAATACAGTAATACCTTGAAATGGTTGTTTGAGGTTTGAAATAATAGGAAAGAGAGAATAAACAATTTTATGTTGCACAATAATCAAATCAAAATCGTTTATTCTCTGAAAAAAAAAAAAAAATACAAAAGATATATATTAATATATTCATTGTCTAAAATATACAATTGAAATGAATATTTGGTTTTTATAGCATAATTTGTAAAATAAATTTATATTTATTTATAATTTAATTCTTTGAGAAATATTCTCACATGGGCTACTTAAACCACTCACCCTATAAACATGGGCTATAACCTCCCTAGTTTTAAATCTACGTTTTGAATGTCAGAAGACTTATTTAATTATTTTAAGAACATCATCAAGTTAAATTAGCCGTCAACTTGATCCATGTTTAGATACGAGTATAATGACAGAGCAACGAATCCCCCTTGCAATTTTTCATCACATATTACCTTCTTCATTAGACGAAGAGAATACGATACAGTATTCTACTTGAAAATATGATCAGTTTAAAAGCCATAATAATTATACATCTAATAATCGTAACTGTTCGTTCATTGATTATACTTAACCACTGCTCATGTTTTAGTTATTATTATATTGTTAAGCAACTTAACCTTTCAAAATCCGGAAAAACTTATAGAATATTGGTTTATGAATTTAACTCCAAATGCTATTTACTTTTCTGGAATTCAATAAATTATTTTAACATAATATTTTATTTTTAATTCCACTATTGTATATAATGAAAATAATGAAGCAGTATAACACATCCCTATCCTAATGTTAATAACGTTATAGATCTGAAAGTGCCTTTGTTTGTTTGCTTTGCTTTCACGTGAAAAACTATTAAACCGATTGAAACTAAAATTTTATATTGTACATTGTTACTGTCCCTGGCCATATTATTATTTCGAAAAATGTCTCCGGGCTACACTCCCACTGGTCTTTAAAAGTAGTGAAAAGTCCCAACTTGGTCTGTACAGTTGTAAAATGTTTTATTAAAATAGCCTGTGGAATGTAATTAACTGTTCTGTTGTAAACAATGTTTTATAACAACATAATCACATGTTTAATTAATTTAACAACTATTTTAAGTTTGTAAACATTTATAGTATAGTAAATAAAAAAGCTAACTTTTCTCGGGAAATTTTCTCCGATAAAAAATTTCTCAAAATGGAAAATGATTTTATTATGCTCATCATGCTTTTTAGGATCTATTTATACGTCATCGGGGTTTCAACCGTTTTTTATAAGTAACGTATTTAACATGTGAATGAAACATGGTAGTAGTTTAGTACACACAGTTTGTTGCATATATCTTACACTATATATTTGTATATATCATGCCGACCAAATATTCCCTTTGAGAACTATAGATGCAAAACAAAACTTAATTACATTTGTTATGTAAAACCAATACTTTGTGAACATCTGATAGTTGTTCACCGATGTACAGACATGAATTAAAAATGGTTTTTTTATCATTAAAATTTTTAATAATGAGTATCAGAGATTTTATACTTATCAAAATTTAAAAATCACAACAAATAACATTTTTTTTGATTTAAATCTTAAAAATATCAGTTTTGCACTAAGGTAGGATGGAAATTCATGGAACATGTGTTAATATACCATATGTTAAAACCTCATGTGAATGTCATTCAGCTAGTTTACAAATTTATTTATTATAATATTTTATCGTTGTCATCAAGATGACCAATAAAGACTAGTATAAAAAAATTAGCTAATTCGCCGCCAAATAACATAGCGTGATATTCACAATAATCGATCTCAGTTGTTGTATATATTTTAAATAATAAGCTTGCAATTAATTTGTCTAATAATACTCCTGATAGTCCCCATCCTTGTGTGGTATGCTTCGAAGTCCGCGATATTATGAATTTTAATTAATAATATTCATTCCATGAATTTACATATTAATACTTGCATCATATATGCCACTTTGGTGTATTTTCCATAATTGCTTCATCATATTCATTAATCATATTATATCCTGGCCTATTTTCGACTGAAACAACTAAAAATTATATTTACGGTTAATAAAACACAACATATCATTTTATGATAGTTTTCCCCATATTTCATAAAGAATCCAGACATGGTAAAAAATAAAATGTAAACATATACAATAGTATAACGAATTCATTCAGTGAGAAGAAAAGAAAGAGACCGAATTATCTGATCGAATTAAGTATGTGGAAATATCGAATGTTTGATATCTTGTATGACGTAGACTGCATTTAAATAAAACCGATTGAAGCGTTTAATTATCTAACGTTAAACCAAATTATTTTGAAATGAAACCAGGATCTTCTTTTCGTGATGCACACAACTATTGCCGTATCATAAAACCGCGTTTGGTTTCATGTTGAAGGTTGCATTCTAAAAATACAGCAAATAAGCAATGTAGGAGTTCGAGTAATTAATTTATGTAGTTACTAGCAGTTACCCGCGGCTATTCACGCAGATTTATAATAATATTATAAATGGTATCTATACATACCTTAAGTCATTATAAAAAAAATAATTTAACTATTTGTAGCTTGTTCATAAATCCTACATACAATTAGAAAATAAAGAGGGTACACATATTACAGTTGTTTTAAGGAATGGTGCATTATGCAGAGTCCATGTCTAATGATCTCAAATTGTATTTTATTAATGGGCTTTGCTATATTACATTGTATAAATACTGCCACTTCTGCTGTAGGAATGTTGACTACCCCTTGCACAGAAAAAACTTTGATTTATCCATAAAAATACATTAGGGTTTCGGAGAGTAAGAGAAACCAGCGGTACGACATGACTTCTTTCCAAGCTACTCTTTATCACCACCATAAACGCAGTACTGACTGACTTCTACATACACTATAAAATCCTCATTTTTTAGCCGATAAAACCTGAAGGCTCGCTAACGAAAAATGGGAACGATCATTATAATAACAAAAGAACTAACAATTAAACTTATGATACAAACATTAAAAAAGAGCAATAAAAACATTGGAACTGCGAGGATAACAATATTATACGAACAATAAATTTGATCGTTAAGCGATACAAGGCTAAGGTTTTTTTTATTTATTAAATAAACAATACATTATTTATTTATACAGTCATTATATTGTAATGACCAAATTTCTCGTAAATAAACTATTTACCATTAAATAAACTACAAAAGACAAAGTAAATTAAAGTTAAAAGCCGTGAGCAATTATTTAAAAACGTAGAGCATTGTACTGCATTGTTTACACCTTTGCTCAATCCCTACAGGGGTTTGATTTCATTTGTTGCTAAATTTACACTGCTGCTAACACTATTTACCCACCAAAAACTCGACAGAATTGATTTTATTCATTGGTTACTGACCTTAAATTATTACAATCTGCCTGATGGTGACTTAAGCAATATTCATCCATTAGATGAAATTGAAGTTAGGAAAGGTATAATAAATTAATAAAATTTCTAGCATTAAGTGAGTACAACAATAAAATGTCGAGTTTATTACGATTAATTTATTCAGCAAATCTATTCAATCATGTTGTTGGAAGTAAATTGAATTCAAGTACCGGTATCCAAGAAGAATATGTATGAAGAAGGGATATGTATATGAAAGAGGTTTCCAGTCAGCGTTGTGTTTTACTAGTGGTGAGCACCCTAGAAGTCAATAAAGTGAGCGATTTTTTCGCATGAAATCCGAATATCATCATAAGAGAAAAAATCCATCGCGTATAATTTGACTCAATTTATTAATTAGTCTATACAAAACTAATAATTACTATATATAATCATTTTCAATACGGTATTGAATTACGTTATTCTGTTTCCGACGAAAGCGTTTTTCGACTGCTGATTATAGTCATTGTCGGGTAGCACAGTGTTTTGTGAATACCATGAACCTGAAACTGTTGCATCTTCAAGGTATACGGAATTCATTTTGTATATATAAATAAGAAACTGTGGTTTTAGAATCATTGTATCCAGGTGGTACAGTTTCGTGTTAACATCCTTAAAACTGTTTCCATATATTTCAAAACTCCATTGTTAATAATATTTATATATCTAATATATTTCCTTAAACCTATCGCAATGAAAACTACACCATCAGGCAACTTAAGACTTTTAATTGTTCACCAACAAGATTTTAACAATGTAATTAGGATATTTTGAAACTTTTTAATTGCTATTGAATTTCTACATTTATTCCACATATTATCAGAAACAGTATAATCACTGTGATATTTTATTAATTTTACTATATTATAAAGTCATTACTTTGTTCTTTTTGAAATTCAATTATTATTTGACTCAATTTAATTAATCGTTAAGATAAAAGCACTACGCATAAACCTAATTTACTAAGAACCTGTTGTTTTTTTTTTTTTTAAGGAAATGTCTTATACAGTTATATAATAATGTAGCATGTTGTGTGTGTCTAAATGTTAATACCTAGTTTAAAATTTAGAAGAATTTTATTCATAAACAATAATAAAACACTTTACAATACGTACCTTTAGGGATATATTTTGGTACAATATTGAAAGTTATTAAAGGAATAACTAATATTTTCAAATAAAGATTTTTCTACAAATAAAATAATTTAAAAAAATGTGTATCAGAATAAAGATATGTATTAAAACTAAATTTTGATTAAAATAAACCCTATTAGTATAAGACAATGGTTTATAATGAATAAATTTACATAAAATATTATGATACAAAAATTATGTTTCACTATCTTAACTATTCATTATGGCATATCAATTTTTGTAAACTCGATTTTTTTTTGGCAGCTTATAATAGAGCGTTAAATATATTTGATTTAATACTATGATTATTATTTTAGACGGCTTACGTTTTATGTAATACAGTTTCTTTAAAATATAGCTCTCTTATAATGTTTGACTACTATAAAGCTTTTGATTCTATGGATCAGAGTATGCTGATTTAAAGATGCATTATTATGGATTTGGTGGTGATGTTAATTCATGGATTCTACCTTGGAGACAAGGCAATAATCACAGTTTGAATTGAGGCATACACGCCCCTTGCAAAGCTGCGTGACATTCCTCAGGGTTGTTGCCTGGGGTCGGTCCTGTATACGCTATACACAGCAGACATACCTAGCTCTGTGCAAAATTGTACACCTAGTTTGTGTGCAGATGATTCACAGTTCCACTTTTCATATGGGCCAAACTACATGAAAGAAGAATTTAGTCAGATTAATGATGACTTGAATAACATAGCAAAGTGGTCAAATATTATTGGTCTAAAAAACTCAACGCAGACAAGTGAACAGTTTTGCTTACTGCTCCATACAACCTAATGCAGACCCTTAAGAGTGAAGTGAGTGTCTCATTTTAAGGTAGGAGGCTGTATGTGATATAAGCCAAGATTCTTCTTGGCGTCGTGATCGACTGTGAACTCACACCTTCACTGAACATGTCACAAATGCCTCCCAGTGTGCTTTGGGGAGACTGAGAGGTCTGTATAGGTTTAGAAGTTTTCGTCCAGAGACTGATAACCTTAATTTAGTGAAACCACTAATACCTTCAGTATTTTATTACTGCTCTCTGCATATGGGAATAGCATTTCTATGGAGGATATGGATTCAAAACTACTTGAGAAGGTTCGACCTTGTATCTCCGTACCGAGAAACAGTTAATATGTTGTCCAGGATGTTAAGTTGCTACATGACATATAGTATTTTGATGGCCCGCGAGCCCGACTACCTTTACCAGAGGCTCTCTTCCCGTGACGAGGTGTCTCAGGGCACGTCTTGCGATGGTAAAGAGGCTATAATTGTCTAAGGTAAGCTGACATTGGGGGAGAAAGAGTTTTTCATACTTTGGCCCCAAACTTTACAATACGCTCCCCGTTGACCTCAAAACATTGCCATATATTACCTTTAAAATTAATGTATAATACAAAATTATAAATAAAGTATAATACAATTAATTCCGGTTAATAATAATTATTGTTCCGAAAAACCGATATATAAAATACACTAGAGAATAAAGGCATTCAGATTTGATTGATTTGATTTGGTTATTTAATAATTTTTTACTAAATATGGTCATAATTCCTTAACTTTTTTGTTAAACTTGTACCTATTGTATCTATCCTCACCTTCGTAAGCCAAATCTTGATCGCAATAGGTACATAGAGTGAGTCCCCCCCCCCCCCCCCCCCCCCCCGACCCCCCCCCCCCCAGTATGTAGAGTGTGGTGGCAACAACAAAATATAAAAAAAAATTATCTTTCTCTATACCCTATAAGTTTTTACCGGGAATTCAAAAAATTAGTTTAATTTTTGAAAAATACCTCGAATAACACATTTGGGTGTGAGTTATTTTTATGGTAAGTTTTTAAAAGCAAAACACAGGATGTTTAATAAATAATTTTTTAAGTTGTCAAAGTAGACACAACCCCTGTAAATACAATTTTGTATCGATGTATTGATATACCGTACTGAATAATAATAAACTGTTGTAGGCCACTATATTCTATTCAGATTATGTGTGTAATTAATTTGCATGGGACAACGGCTATGTTTAGGTAGTAACACGATAAACAATTGAGAATTAAATCCGTTATTTATTTTTACTATTATATACAACTGTAATATATGAATTGTTTTCAATCACGTTAAAACTCACAATTAGTTGATTAGCTTAAATTCACTTTATATATGAATAGTTAACATTTTAAAAAGCAAAAATCATTACATGCATATATGAAATGTGACTGGAAACATAATTTGAGTCAAAATAGAAGTGCATACGCATTTAAGTTCTTGAATCAATTCCCAAAAATACTATAGGAAGTTTTTATGAAACTATTAAATTGCAAATTTCCCATAAGTGTTGTTAATTAAAATATTTGTTGTGTGATTTTTTGATCCCTTGGCTCAAGGCCTGTCCAGTATTGGTAAGACAGAAACATGATAAAATTTTAAAATAAGATACAATTACTCCATTAACTGCAGACATACTAGTAGGTTTAGCTTATCTTAGTTACGAAGCCGCAGAAGTAAATACAACGTTTCTTAAGGTAATATTTTGCATTCTATTAATTTACAAATAGCCTAGGCGACAACTATGTCTGTCAGTATTAAATTTTATGCCAATTAACTATACTCCTAGGTCTTGTAAAGCTTTTTAAATCTACACTTATACATTTTAAGTAATAATATTATATAGAAAAAGTTACAGCACCTTGATTTGTAATATCAAACCTGTTTTCCGAACTATGACTAATTCATCAAATGATCTTTATCAATATAATGTAAATACACTTTCAGGAGGGTTCATTTCTGGTTGGTTTATATCTGTACATAAATCCATCCTTCTTTTAAGATAGTACTACTGAGATAGTGCCTGCTACATTATCCGTATTCATGGTGGCTATTTCTGGTATCTAGACAGGAGGCGGCCCCAATATCCTATCCTTACTTTTCTAAATATCCTATTACTCTGAGAGCCCCGCAGCAGTCTTTACATTTAAATCCTGCACAGTGAGAGATTAAATGCAGTTTACAAATTTCTCACCTTATTCCCCTAAGTGAGCAAAGAATCCATTCTAATTTTGTGCATTTAGAAACAGCTGCACAGAATAAATTGCTGTAATTCGTCTTTTAGATTACACCATACAACAAATCATTTTTGGACTTATCCGTGATGCTTTACAAATACATAATCTATATATATTAAAAATGAATGTTTGTATGTTTGTCCTTTATGGAATCGTGAACTATTGGACCGATCATGATGAAAATTTGTACGTATATGTATTTTTCCACGGAGAAGGTTTATAAGCTATGCCCATCCCTTTCCCGATTCAGGATTCCGCCCCACTGGTTACAGAAATACCCATAAGAAATGCATTGCAGCAAACATATGTTAACGTCTTTTCAAATTTTTAATCAGCGGTTCTTTGTAAACATATATTACACTTATAGTTTTAAAGCATAGAGTAAGCTTAAGAGAAACGACAAATTTTGTTTAAACTGTTTTTGCAATCACTGTTAAACATAGACTTTACTATCCAGATAATACAATTCAAATTTGACGTAAAAATTCACCTTTAACTGCAATATTTATTTAATATAAACCATGCTCATGCTTGATCAGAAGAGTAATGCAGATATCATAATTACTATCTTACGTTGGCTACAAATATAAAGAATGTTATAAAATCAACCTTAGTTGTTTTTTTTGACAGAAGTATGGTTCTCAAAACTCCGTGTGTACATATTCTCTCGATCGAGACAACAAAGCAAGCTCAATCGTGGCATCGGAGATATAACTAATTTAATCTAAAATTTATTATAGTAAAAAAAAAAAAAAAATTTACTAAGTAATATAAGGACTTCGGTTCTTAAGATTTGCGTGCGAAGCCGTGGGTAACAGCTAGATAGAGGCAGGAATATGGTACATACCTTCATAATACGCCCAAGAGGCTCACGATGGAACGACTATCAATTATCTCAGCAATGTTTAGAATGTGATAGAAAAAGAATAAGTGAATATAGTGTACTGTTTTCAACGGGAAATTGCGTGCGAAGCCGCGGGCAAATTTTGCAAAAAATTATTGAAATGCGCAGCAAAGCGCGCCGGGCCCGCTAGTACATTATAAATCTAACTTCTTGTTTATGATTCAGATTTAAAATTTTAAATGTATTGAACGGTTTATTCCAGGTGAATTAGTATTATTTAGTTAGAGAATAAACAGGTTGAAACACCAAGGGCAATGTTTAGCCAAGTTAGTCATGATAAATTACTCGGCGAGGACAGCATTACATGCCCTACCATTACCTTGGTAACGTTAGCGACACAGCGTAGCTGGTTGCTTTATACATACCAACACAGCACATTGCCCCATTAGGTGAATTAAATCAATGAGGTAGTTTCATCAATTACATCATACTGAAAATTATCTATTTTTGTGTAACAGTGTATTGCCTATGTATAACGGTAATCAAGTAAATTATACAGCAAGTTGTTGGACGGAGATTGTTTTCTAGACAATAATTCTCCAGCTTCTACTATATCGTACAAAATATAAGTAGTTATACGATGAAGGAAAATATCCGTACATGTGAAAAAACACATAGTCGTTGGAGTAATCAATCCTTTATTACGAATTTACATGTCTATAAATATTAAACAATTAAAGAGACGGGTAGGAGTAGGGTATGGAAATGTAAACTAGGCGAGTTAAATTATTAACAGGAAGAAGGGTAATTTTTATTATTACAAAGTTCCTTTTGAAGTTATAAATTTATCATATAAAATAGACGTGGATGAACGCACGTTTTACATTACCTGCTTTACTATTTATAACTCGCATAAAATTAACGTGGAAACCTGAAAAGGCTCGAAGTAAATAATTATAAAAATAATTGAAGTAAATTAGAAGTAAATGCATATATTACTATAACAGCGCCATTCTAAATATACTTATGAGTAACACAATTTCCAATATAAACCAATTATCATTATTACCAATAATACATATGAACTTACCAATAACAATCAATAATAAATAAATATAGACTAAGTTAATATAGTAGACAAAAATAAAAAATGTATTAAAAATCACTTAAAAAATTAGTAACTATAATGCATAAATACCTAGGTAACAGTACACAATGTGTCGCGCACGAGGCTGCACTAAGTTTCAATGCAAAATTTAAAGTCTACACCTCATAAAAAAGACATTGTATGTGTTGAGGTAGTTAGGCTACATGTATTAGTGTTTTACATGTTTGAAATCTCATATAAGTGCACTGAGTTTGTTTACAAATGTAATTTTTCTGCTATTTTATCGTTTCCATTTCTTTTCCCTTTAAAACCAATATTCACTAACGCTCCGCTAAATCCTATGAAGATATATGTACCATCACGAACTCAGTGTTTCTTTTATAAAATTAATCAAAACCCATAATATTAAATTTATTATTGGTATTAACATGTCCAAACTCCGATTTTACTTTGATTAAATATTGCAGTCTCATTTTATAATTGTAATAAATGAACGTAGAATTTGCTATAACCTTTTTTGTAAGTTAAATTATCGATTACTCTCATATAATACATTTCAGAATATCTCAAGATCATAATACGAGTATTCAAAATATGTTATATAATGCTTCAAAATATATGGTGAAATGTTCCTTACTAAATTATCGCTAGCTGTTATATTTATATAAAAATAATGAATTAAAATATTTCTAATCAAGTCTATTTCGCATAGTTATTCATAAACTCTTTAGAAATAATAAACCTTTTAGCCTTCAATGTTGACCCCAAAGGTCATTTCCGTTAAAGGAATTTTTTATGACCCGGCCGAGCCACGCCCCTGGTCGTTAAAAATATCCATCGGTAACGTGGTAAAGATAGCTAATGGTAATGTTAAGAGAAGTTACCGAAATGTTTTGTTTATCGTACTTTATTCGAATAAAATCCACTCTCAATGTATCAGACTAGAAGTTTGCATTACGTACCTATGGAAACTGTATCATCAATGTGGCAATTTAATTACATCTTGGTTGTGAAATATAAAAAAATTTACGGAGAAACTTAATTTTCAGTTGTTATAATTAATTATGAATGACTGCAATAAATCAATGTTTTATTGCAAATCCCCTGAATGGATAGGCTTGTATAAAATGTTTACTGCTTTTCGACACATTCCTTTACATTCATCGTGGTTTAATTATATTATCCGAATAACATTAACTTCCAGATGTTTCAGAAAAGTTTGTGGTGCAGAATTTGAAGTATATTATGAATATGTATAGCTTGACTGAGTAATGTTATAGATGATCAAGTATTTTGCTGTAGATATAACATTTTTAACGTTCCTTAAAATTGAAATGGCTCTCAAAATTAAGGAAGTTGCTTATACACTTATACTAAAAGCAAGTTATTGCCTTAATGGCCAAATATACATCAGCTTATACAAGCTAAACGTTTTCTGCTGTAACCAAAACAGGGTATAAAACTATTCGGTCATATTTTGCGCGTTTTAAATTAAATTAATTAAATAAATTAACTAATAAAATTTAATTCGTATAGTAAGGAATGTACTCAGGTGTTGTTGCTGGTGATTCTAAACAAAGTTAGCTAATTTTATAATTTCAGTTCATACAAAGCAACCTTCTGTAGATAGTCTCTGTGAATATTTATATTAATATAATTTAAAACGTTACGAGTTTTCTAATTGTTTCGAAATAATTTAGTAAGACGATATTGCTTGATAAAAGTGTGGTATTATTTGGTTTTTATAATTTTAAGTTATAATAGCATGTTGTTAATTTAATTATAGTGAGTTAATTGTTTATTGTATGTATTATTTTAATTTAATTAATTACACTCCTTAGTAACCTTTTAATAATACTTTTATTTACTGACACGTGTTTCGGCAGAATATCGTAAGGTTTACTACTTCTAAGAAATTGAATTATTACTGTTACATTGTCAACTCTTTACATGCTCAATTTTCCTGAGATTATTAAACCCTTATTACAAGTTAAATTAGACATCACCTTATGTTTTTAGAGGTTGTAACTTTAAATACAAGTGTAATTGACAGAAGTAAAGTTAACTTTAACAGATGTTACACTTCTACTTTCATCAGGTTCCTTCAGTTATTATAGAGACAATATTTTAGCTTTATTCTTATGCTGTCTACATACAGTATGCTTTCTTCCTATCCTATAAGCAGAAAATACATTATGATTATACCTCTTTTAGACAGTACAAGGATATAGAAAGTAAATTTTAAAGAATTAAGTGCACTAGTGATCTTCATTTTGAAATATAATGTAATTAATTATATTTTGATTCTCAATAATTATATGTTAATTAGCTGAGAAGAATTAATCTGTAATATTAGCGTAAACAAATCTTCCCAAATATAATTTCAAAGTAATATTTGAAAAATGTGGTAGGCTAATTTAAAATTACTGAAATAAGCATAGAAATTCATGTTGTAAATATTAATTTTATGTGGTATATACTGCTAAATAAAATATCTACTAATTGTGGCCTCATTTATTTAATATTTTCCTTTTTTTATTTCTTGTTTCCTTTTTTCGTGGTTTATAAAATTACTATAATTGTGGTGTAAAAGTTTCACTTGTACAACTGGCTTGAAAAATTTCAATAAGAAAAAAATTGCACAAAATTAGTTAAATTTAAAACACTATTGAGGTGTTATTACTTTGTTTAGCGCTATGAAGAAAAAATATTATCATTTTACTTAACTTTAGTGAAACAACAATAACAACCAAACCAGTAACAAACCAAAAACAGTAAATAGAACTTCTTGTGCGAATGTTGGTATTTTTTATCTGATGGAATGAATTGTATTTTTATAGGTGAGAGGCTGTGAAATTTCATTCTTAAACATATTTCCCTATAGTTCTAAAAATGTATTAATAAAAACTGTCATACACTCATTCAATTTTTTTTTTACCCCAAATAGTGCCTCAAGCATGTCTCGTCTGTTGCTATCTAAAAAGCTATTTTACAGAAACTATTTACTGAAAGTTCAAGTTGCATTATTTTGAATGTTGTGACATTTGAGAATTATCTAAACCACTAATTCACACCAAAAACCAAAAACCCACAAGGAAAAAGTTTTACATAACATAAAAAATGATTCTCAAAGAAACACTTGAACTCAAGCCAAAAAGAAAAGTTTACGCTTTTTTTTGTTTTTCTCAGGGACAAGAAACTTAGAAAACTGCACATAGTCCTTTGCGCTATTTCCGGAGTGACAGGATTTTCTAGATGGGTAAGGGTGGAAGTAGGAACCGCCTCCTGTCGATATCCATGAGGAAGAAATTCAGGACACTAATCTCAAGTCATGACCCCTCGGAAGAAGGGGAAGCCAGCTCTGAACCATTCAGTCAAAGCAGGCAATCGATTGACACCCTTATGTCTAGTCTAGCAAGAACATTTGACACTTAAGGAACGAACTCCACCAACTCCAACTGTCATCTCCTGCAGTAGACTTGACCTATAGAATTACCCTTGCAAGAATACTCTTGCGCTTAGTGATGTGCCGTGCCTGGACATTCATAAGGTTGCCCTGTTAGAAGTGACACATCGGTTTTTTTCTGTACACACTGTGGGTTCAACTTGAAGCTATAAACCAGCCTGAAATGAACCCTGCTGGGGAAAGTTTACGCTTAATAGTTGATACGTTATAAATAATGAAACATGTCAAGACTTAGTTTAGAGTTATCGATAGATGTTATGGTTGGAAGCAATGAATTATAGTTACTATGCACAGTAGAGTAAAATCAGAATTTATGGCCAACAGATGAAACATCGATTATCAATCATCATCAGTCATCATTAGTTTAGAATGGATTCAGAGGCGTCGAGATACTAGATTGCTTTGAACATTGTATAAAATGAAGTGCTTGGTTTTATGTTACTTATGTTAATTCCAAATGGTCTCAGTTTTAAAAACTGAGGCAAGCAAATATTATAGATCTAATAAATTAAGTTTTTTTTTGCACAAGACTATTTAAAAAAATTATAATTGTAGAAGATAGGCGTCAATATACTAGATTGCTTTGAACATTGTATAAAATTAAGCGCTCGGTTTTATGTTACTTATGTTAATTCCGAACGGTCTCAGTTTTAAAAATTGGGGCAAACAACTCTTATAGATCTAATAAATTAAGTTTTGTTTGCACAAAACTATTTAAAAAAATTATAATTGTAGAAGAATGGTAATTAAATTGAACTTTTACAATTTATGGTTTCAGTAAATTAGAGGGTTCATAGTCCTATCTTACGCACGTTAATTTAGCAATGTTGTACCTGTTTCTTAAGAAACGCAAGAGCTCACGTAGAGAAATTTTATTTGCATCTAGAAAGCAAGGATATTAAATTTATTTAAAGATCCGTTAAGCACTACTATCGTAAAAATGTTGATACCGTACCTAAATATTGAAACATTTAAATTGGTACATGTTTGCCGAAACACAGGGTTATTATTAAATAAGAAAACTAACAAATACAAATGCTTTTGAAACGTGTCCAAAAGTTTAGAATGGCTGAACTGTTACGATTGGGTACTAACGTATTTCCAGATAGATGGAGCTCTGTGATAAATGGTGATTAACTGACTGAAACACAAACCAGGTGAGCAATAAATTCTGCTCTCCTGTGATATGAGCTTACTCGATTATCCGGCTTTGAAAGTGCCTGTTTTACTGTCAACGCACGACAAGCACCGCATGGCTAATGGCTAATGCGTTTGAACTCACCAATTAAACGAATAGACTATTATATAAACCAGTAAAATAGAACGATATTTTCTTATTTATAGGTTATTATGTACCGAATGGGCGACACACATAGGGTTGGATACCGCTGAGGTCGTAGTAATGAATATACGATTTGCAAAGTTTACTTATATGTTTAATTGTGGCAAATAAACATAAACGCACCGCTTCAGGATAAAAAAAAAATATATTGCCACATTCCTGCCAAATATAGTGATAATGAACTAAATGATATCATGGGTGTGGGCCTAATGTTTACTTATATGTTTAATTGTGGCAAATAAACGTAAACGCACCGCTTCAGGATAAAAAAATAAAATAATGTATTGCCACATTCCTGCCAAATAGAGTGATAATGAACTAAAATTATATCAAGGGTGTGGGCCTAATGGTTCCAATGTTCTATAGGAATTTCTTAATAATTATAAAACTTTAAAATTGACCTCCATTCATATCGATGTTGACTTACAAGTGAGGGTGTCAGTATTTTGTCTCGACATTGCAGCTGTAGTCGAAAAAAGGTTAAGATTAGTAGACTACAAGTCCAAAACATGAATGCTGGAAGCACTCGAAGTACTCATAGTGAAATAAAACTCAGGGAATATATGCTAAACCATTAGCCATTTATCGAGACAACTTAATATTCATGACATGTGGTCTCGCCCAGAAGGACATCACCACAATATTACCCATATTAAGTTGCCAAATAAAACATCAACCAAGGTAATTTTCTTTACTATTTACAACTTTACTTTATACCACATTCAAAATTGGATGTATTGAATGAAAGGGCTAATTTATAATACGAAAATGTAACTTTTTCTTACGGACAAGGCACGCGAGACTTTTGCTCGGCATCAGGATCGGCAGCTACAAAGTTCACGAGAGAAAAATTGATACGCGTGCCAGTTAGTTTATTAATCCGCCAAGAATTTAGTTCCGAGAACATTGCATGTAATCTCTATTAATCAGTAACAAGTAACATGGTTTCGAAAATATGTATGATATAAAATACAATTAAATAACTGAAGAAGCGTATAAAACAAATTTTGAACATATAGCTAAATTAAATCAATTAAAGTTAGTTTTTAATTCAAAAAATAACCTCCCACCAAAATTAAAGCGTGTTAAAGATATGCTTTTATTAGTAATTAATAACTTTTGAAAATGAAATGTTAAATATTTATTATTTAAAAAATGAATAAACTCATAAAACCAGCATCTATAACACGTTTTTATAAAAAATAAGTAACATCTGTTTATAATAAAATAACAGTTCTGTTTATAATGCAACATCTGTTTATATTGCAACAAGAAGAGTTCATAGAGAATATATATCAGTCCTCCAAATCGAAATTATAATTAATGTGACTCCTCCAGATCTGATGTGTGAATTGCGATGTGTTTCTTGTGGAGTATGGTGTTGCTCTGGATCCTATATTATTTTTTATATGTATTAAAAACATTTACAAACTGCAGATTCATTGTAACATATTTATTTTTCGCGATGAAACTTTAATTATCATCAAAGGTAAATCTTGGCGTTCAAGACCCCTTAGTCATCTAAAGACATTTAAAATTAATATTTAATTGACCTTCGAAAACTGAATTTATTCAATTTTTTCTCACACAAAATTTAGATTTTACATTACATGATTTAATTATTTATAATTGAAATAATCACTATAAAAATGCCTGTGCCGGTAATAAAATTGAGAATGTGTCATCATGCAAATATTTGGGTGTTGTGTTGATTCCAGAAAGAAATGGCTGGATTACTTTATTTTTTTTAAACAAATAAGTCAATAAAATATTTATTTGCTTTCTGTCAGTTAAATAGCACTCTGGGGTTTGAAGACAGTAAAACCACTAATTATGCGTATGTGCAATCTCTTTTTTATTACAGCATTCTAGCTTTGAGGGGGGAGGGTGGTTTTACTTCATATCTTAAATGTTTGGCTTTAGTTGAGAAGTATATAATAAGGCTGGGTTTAAGAAGCGAAGAAGATATCCCTTTGATGTATTGTGTATAGAAATTATAATTGTATTATCCATAAAAATTTTATTTAAGTCTTATTTATTCATATTTATAAAAATCTGTAATCAAATATTTTCACAAAAAAGATATGCAAATATAATCGAATTAACAGTATTCACAACAAATCAGTTAGGTCACAAGACAATTTTTACCTAGCACATTTTTATATAGTATTTATTCAACTCGTTTTAGATATATCAAGCTCGATTCTCCCTTTCTTGAAGATTTTAAGAAAAAGCCAAGGAGTTTTTGATTTTTGTCAACAGTAAGGATACCGAGTCACTTATCTCTGTTGACTGCAGGCGAACATAGATTGACTTACGGGACTTTCCACCTCCTGTCCAAAATAAAGATACTATTATTCCAATTCCTTTAACAGTTTTGACTTATCTTTTCTTTCTTCATGTCTCCAAATATTACTAATTTTCAGAATAACTTAAATCATATCCATAATTGATACTACTTCTGTCACTTCTTTCAAATTAAAAATTTGTATACAGTTAATTTACACACTGCTCAAGAAAAAAACTTACAATATTCAACATCGAGTCTACCTCATAGACCATTAAGGCTCATATAGGCTCTTTTCCCTTTCAGTTTCTTAATTACACAATCATTAGGTAGAAACTTAAAACTAATGAAAAACCCTTTTTTGTTAGTGCTTAAACTGTAATTATCACCCTTAATTCAAATATATGGATTTATTATTATGTGATATAATTATTTTTTATTATTTTATATAAAGTTTTTTATGTTAACTATAAGAATTATTGTTATATTTTATATCTATATAAGACATTTACTGCTGCTGTATGTACAGTTATACATTTTTGTGAAAATAAAAGCGATTTTAATTTTATTTGATCTAATGTTTCGTGTAATCGATAGAGGAATTTCCTCTAAGAAAAAAATTAATCGTCAGCCATGGTTGTTTTTGTAGAGCTCAAACTGAAAGCGTTTTGAGACGATTAAAGCTATAATAACTGTTTACCAGATCATGTTTCTCTTAACTTAATAAACTTAAAACTAAATGTCAGACGTGTAACTAAATGTAAAACTATCATCAGCTATCAATATACAGGCCGACTGGTTAAATATGGTAGTTTTGAGTCTTTTATGTAGAATATTAGAGGGCGATGTATACGGTACTTACTACGTATCTGTCCGGCCATTTATTAAGCGTATTTACCTTATTATTAACTACACCATTGAAGATAAAAAAAACTAAAAAAAAAACATATTATAAGTTACATCATCTTCATATATATAAACTATTCTATCCCAAAGCACTTAACGTCTGACCACGGCACCGGCCTGGGGGAACAGACCCGGAGATGTAATCAACATTGTAATCTCCAGAGGTCTGCAGACGTCATCTCAGCGGCTAGAGCACTCACGCCAATTATAACTTTACCATTACTCATGTCGGCCTAATATTTACTTTAATTAAACATATTAATCAAACATGAATGTAACGTGTCTATAGTAAGGTTATCTTCTATAAACCAATTTACAACTATTTTTTGTTTTAGTATAAGAGCGATCAATTTTGTTCTGAACTAATAACCCCTTTTTTTAAGAATGCACAAGTTTCCAATGGAATTTCAATAATTAAACTCAGTATAAAATAATAGTAATTTTAATAAACAATTTAAAATCAATAATACAGCAACGCCAAGCTATCTTTTTTACTCTGAATTTATTCTCAATTATTTCTTATTTTTAACCCATCAAAAGTTCACAAGTCCAGTCTTAAAATTAAAAATCAATCAATCATTCAATAATTGTGTCCTTCAAGTTCCCAGTGCTAATATTTTCAACACTAACTCAAAATAAAAATCTTCACTGAATTTCAAAAACAAAATAATCTTCTTCTAATATAAAATGAAACAAATAATAAAATAAGACCTTCTTCTCAAAATAAAAATCAAAAAAATTAAGGTAATATTAATAATATATGAACAAAGACAATGTCCAACCAGTTAAGCTCAAATTGTATCAATTACAAAGTACATAATTTTCTGTAAATTTCCAATTTACAAAAATTATTGAATTATACAGAATTATCCGCTTGGCTTTGAATGTTAAATTTAGGAACTTGTTAAAATATATATAGAATCTCAGAACATAAAATAAATTTTCTTTTCAGTAGGCTATTCCTGAATTTAACCAAATTGAACAGGAAAATATCATCAAGTAATTTTCTATTTAAATGTTAAAATTCTAACTTTTCACAGTACCTCACACATCTGCTGAAGACTTCACCAACAACAAAAATAACTATTATAGATCAATCAATTTAAAACATTAAACTTTAAATTTAGAAAAGAATTTTAATCTCAAACTCAACCTTCCTACCGAAAAATCAAAACGGCAAGAGTAGGCTATCACTTTACACGAACTTCTCTCTCTGAGCACGCAGCAAAAACGAATCCCGTGAAAACGTGGTTGAATCCACCGGAAGGATTTAGAAGTCCCTCCCACCATCTAATCAACCTAACATTGGCCAATCAAATTGAGCAAAACACAATGTCTGAATTGGATGGTACCTATCCAAACCCAGACCTGTAACGTATGCTCAATACCTAGATAGAAAAGGAAGCTTCTAGCATTCCTCGAACCCGAATCGACAAGAAATTCAGCACTGCCGGAAGGATCACAATCTTACAATTCAATTATTATATTAATTCACAAATCTCTTAATAAAAATATAAAGATTCCTATAAATAATTAAATAATATAGGAAAAGCATCCTATAATGAAAAATAGTAAAGGATGAATACCCTTTTTACATTTGATTAGTAATTTAAAAGTACATTTCTTAGTTTTAAAGCTCCGATTTAATTAGGGTATGATTTATAGTTTGTGTAAGTAAATTGTTCGATTTACTAATTGATAGAGTATTTTCGGTACTGTTTACCGTTAATTTTGCATCACTGGGATACGTTCTGATCAGCTGATTGATTAAAATTGTTGTTTTTATAACCTCAAAAATACATTTAATTATGGCAAGTCCACTTCAAAATTCCACTTTAATTGAAAAACGTTCTGCTATTAGTTTTTTACTTGCTGAAGGTGAAAAACCATTGAATATATACTCTAGAATGAAAAAAATTCTACAGTGAAAATTGTTTGGATCGTGCAAATTTTTACAAGTGGGTAGAACAATTAAAAAATGGCCGTGACCCAGTGACTGAAGAGCACCGATTTTTGGGTGAAAAGGTCAAATGAGAGCTAATCTGCGAATAACTCGATAAAGAAATGTCGCAATGACTTGAAACTTAGTATATGGTACCTGCAGGACATTTAAGGACTCGGCAGATCCTTGTCGTTGTCCGTCTGTCCGTCTGTGGTATCGCACAGTCAGTTCGATAAGGACATATTCATTACGTTATGTTGAGTCCCAATACTCCGTTGCCTCGGTCACACAGTAATGAAAAACCATGTAGTCATTTGCGATATAGTTTTAAGACTAAAATCAAAGAATGAGCTACTCTCTATGATATTTTTCCTGCGTGTCGATGTTACCTCTTCGCTTGTATGCTAAAGTCAACTCTGGCGTTTTTAACCTTGGGAAGCCTCGCAGCTAGGAACTTGCAATGTTGTGACATTTGTTTAGCAACTCTATAACAAAAATCATGCAAAACCTTCATATTATTTTTATAAATTAGTACAATATTGTAATATTTAACAAAAATGAAGAATGTTCTAAAAAATTAGAGTACATTACTAACAAATGACATATTTTTTGTGCAAAACGGATTATATACATATATCGTTAAACTAGTTATATACTTCAAGCATATATATACTTCATAACCAATGCTAAACACAAGGACTTGAAATCCCATTTAATATGATGGTATAGAATAGTTATTGCTTACTTTTAGGATGTTATTTTTGCTATTGATTATATTTACTTGCTATTTACACATTTAAATTGAATCGAACGAGCTTGAATACTAAATATAATAAAATTACGCCACAATGGTAATTTTTTCTTATTTAATTTTGCATAACAAGTTGAAGAGAATGCAACATTAAAAATTAATTATCATTGTTCCTTAATTAAACTAATGGCAACAAACTTTGAGGATTTAAATGCCAGTTTTATAGGATTGCTTGTGAAACTTTTTAACTTCTATGTAACTTTTCTAAGTTTAATTAAGTATTAGATGTCACGCGTAATTGGCGTTATAAATTATTATGAACTATAGCAATTCAATGTATTGGGTACTTCAATAAAAACTTCTAAAAACTAGTTTAAAACTTTTAGCACTATGAAATGTAAATAAATTAAATTTTTAAATATATTTTATTCATTATGGGAGTTTACACGTTTTATTGAACTAATAAATATTTTACAAACTTAATTTAGCCTCAGATTTTACTACCATGGTATCATCATCAATTTGCATCAATTTTCAATGTTTAATTTCCCCAATGATTGGTTTTAAAAAGACGTATTTTGTATATTGCAATGTAAAGTATATAGTTATATTACACTTACAATACAATATCAAAAGTAATGTTTTTGTAAAGAAAAACAAAATGTAAAAGTTGAACGCCTCTTTAAATTTCTCCTTCGACCTTACATTTTTAGATGGTGCTAACACTTATTGTATGAGGGATAAATAATATATGAAACAATGAATTATTCAACCAAAATATAAATATATGTCTTTAAAACTGTATAATTCTATGGATTTATTGCGAGCGCATATTGAAATATCTATAGTTATATTTCCATTTTAAGAATATGTTATATTTTATTTTTATTTCTTTACGTTAATTTATTGTTACGGTATAACTATGAAACCACATGGGTAACAAACTTGTTACTTAGATTCCCAGTAGAAACACTAATCTGTTCATGGATGATAACTGAATCATTTGAATTACAATCACTTACTTTGGTAGGTTATTTTATTTATGTTATTTATATCAGTCATTAGATATTTATAGAACTTTGAACAGCAGGCTCGTGATGAAAATAAAAAACAAATTTAAATTTATAATTGACTTTTAAATTAATTGAATTCCATTTCATCTGGAAGTACTAAGAATTGTAGTTTTAAATTATATTTAAGTTTTGAGTTTTGTAGGAATTCGATATTTGAAAACCATTTTAACAATATATTTACGTCTGCTAGTTTGAACATAACACAGGTGCAAACACTCTAAGACTGTTTAAGACAAGGTAACCAAACTGAGATGTAAAACCATACGAAGGCAGCATCTGAAGACATAAAAGGTGACATTTCAGGTACTCAAGGGTAACGTCTACGGATGAACAAACAGTTTTAGAGCTCTTGGGAGGCTCACAACTTCTTCAAATATTTATACTATCATTTCGTACTCTTGGCGTGAAGCTTTCACTCGAATATTGACATTATTCGTTAAGCTGCTCTATCATAAAATCTTTTAATTGAACGATGGAATAAAACATTTAATTTATCACTTATTACATCTTACTGGCCGTCTATGAGCAAAACCTATCACTCTAGAGGCTGGAAAATATTCATTTCTGTCCATGTGTTATATTTATTTATGTCTTAAACTAGTCGACCTATAGACCACATACTCATACACTATATATTAAACATACTCCAGAGAACATTTTATAAGTATATAATAATTTTATACAGAATGAAGCACAATCTTCTGACTTATGAACATTCTGGTGAAAATAAGTAACAACAATATAATATTTACATTAAAAGAGCTAGTGCTTTAAAACAAAGTGGATTGGTACTAAATCAAATGAAAAGTAATATTTAAGTTAAAAAAATAATAATATTATCAAGCCCGTTTCTATAAATTCAAATTGGCTAATTCCCATATATATCCTGAATTAGAAATTGACAATACCCTAGAGTAAAACTGCAGTACTGATTACTTAACTAATAAATTAAGTTTTTAAAGATTTGATTTTAACATATGATCTGATACACTTACTCTCAATAGAAACGATCAAAGTTGTCTAAAAATTTATTAGATTCTAACCTTGGGCATTGATATATGGATCTTTACTGGGCCTTTTTTCAGGTTCAACAGACTATTTAGAACTGAAATCCATTAATAGTGTTTTAGAGTTAGCTTGCTGTACACAACTTAGAGTTAACTTTTCTTGTTTATACAATCTTGAAATGCTGGAATTAGTTAATAAAATTTAGAACACTTTCAAAAGTTGTGAAAGATAATACAAATTATACGCATATCAAACATATTTTCAAATATACTATGCATAGTTAGCAATGTAAAAAAGAATTCTGATCTTCGTAGTTATAAAGCTGTTATAAAATACTAAAGCCTATTAAAAGCTTAACTTATACAATATTTTTAACTAAGCCAGAAAGTTCTTATTAGTTAGGGTTTGCAGTAAAAACATTAAATGTTAAATGGAAAGTTTTAGTTGCAAAATATATAAATAAAAACCACATTAAAATATATTTTGCACAATTATACAGCATATTGTTATTTATTTTTTTATTATCTCAAGCAGTTGTTGAAATCGGCAGTTATTGGTGATACAAGAAAGCTTTAAATCATAATCAATGTTTCTATTGAAAAATTATGTCAAATTAGAAAACTCTTATTTAAGAAATTTTTGGTATAGCTCTAAAAAATACAGACAGGCTGACATAAAGCAATGTTTGACCTAAATTTTCTGGCTTTTGAGATGTTTTTTTTTTTGGTATTTTCATGAATTGTTTATTACCAAAATATTTTGTTTCTGTAATACCTACAGGTAGTACCAACTGAACGCTTGGAGCAACAAATGACATATCCGCATAAATCTGCATGGTAATGTTTGTATCACTGCACATATCAAGCTGCCTGTTGTATTTTCCATCCTTGCTTCTGCATATGTATAAGGTTACTAGATGACCCAGTTTGAAATGGAATAGGTCTAATAAAACAAATATACTTTTCGTTTACAAATGGACAAGAAAAATAAGATATGAACATATAATATATATTGAAATACCTGAAAATTAATTAGTTGTATCATTTGATATAGAAAATAATGTACTTTAATATTCCAGTATATTAAATATTATATCATCTTTGAAATATCTCACAAAAATTAACACTAACAAAAAATGAAGTTGATTAAGAAATGAAACTGACACAAATCAAAATAAACTAAAATTATCTTAGACATGATTATATATGAAATATACTTTTAAATTCTTTACGTAAGACTATTTAATTTGAAAAAAGTTCAAACAAAAATATCAACTACTTACTCGATTTGACAGTAACAATGAAAAATGATGATCATGAGATTAAAATATTCAGGTAACTGTATCAAACCAACTGTATTACATCGAAATGTTCTAATTATCCTTGGAACCATAAAATGGCAGCATTTAACTCAATGGTAAACAGACTAACAAAATCCCAATGAATATTTTTGATTTCGAAAGTAAAAATAAAATTATTATAAATTCGTCAATAAAAAATAGATAAAATCCCAACACGGTTAAAAAAGAATAAACGATACACGTTCGAAAACCAAATAAAATTTGAATGGAAATGAAAACAAGCAAGAAAGAAAAAATATGGCCCACCTATTAGCACCACCCTCAAAAAGGCAACACGAAAAACAGTAAAAAAAAATCTAAATTCATTGTAAGTTATATAACAAGGAATAACTGGATTTCGGACATTTACCATTGTTATATTTTACAATAGGTATAATACACAACGTTTCGGGGATTTGAATTTGTCCTCTTCGTCAGGTGGGTGAGGTATAAATAAATACAAAAATAAAGAAAAAAATGAAGGGAAAGAACAGAGTTCAAACATACCCAAAAGCTGCTTGGAGTCCAGTCCAGGCGTTGTCACTGCACGAAATGCAAGTCCCGAGCATAAGTCACAAGTGCGAGGATCACAATGACACATCAAACTAGCACAGGCGAAAGTTTAATACTAAAAAGAAAATCGATGTCGGCACTTTCTTCGGCACCGCGTCGTGTCATCTGGACAAGAAGGACATGGCCGGGAAAGGGGTAAAGGGAAGTCGATTCCGGCCCTATGTTTTGGTCCTAGACCTTAGTGTTATAGAGTTTGTACGAATTTTTGTGGTTGATGTTCGTTTAGTTGGTATAGAATTTTTTAGGTTTCCTAGTTAGTTCTTAGCTTCATCAACCGAAGGTTGGTTTAGCGATTGGTCTAAAATTTGATGTATTAAGTTTTCGTCTAAAAAAGTTTCTCCCCGCGGTATATTATGATGGCTTTATTCCATTTCATGTGACGATTTTCAGACCTGTATTGTTGAGCAAATTTAGACTTTTCCACTATTCCTTTTTCGTATTTTTATTTCTATTCTTTATTCTCACATTTAGTGGTCTTTTTTGTCGCCTTTGTGTTCCATTTTAACAGCTTTGACAGTATTTTTTAAGATATTTACACCCTTTTAAACAGACATTGTTTATCCACCAATACTTTAACCCAGTATTCATTGTAACTTAATGTTTACACTACTGTAATTTAATAGCAATGAGTATTTTATACGTTAATACTGTGGTTAACAGTTTGTAATGTGTAGATGTCGGTTGATGGAGCTAACTGTTAACTCTAACAATGGAATGTTCCTAGGTATGGTATGTACATGAATGTTGCCTTACTGTCTGCTTTCAACTTTCATAATGACTGTAAGAATTAATGAGTTGTCGCTGTTATCTAATGAGACAACGTTATCAGTTGTGTTATCTCACTAATGGAACATAAATTTGTTCTTAATGAAAAATGTTTATGGATAAAAAGTTTTGTTAATCGTAGAATATTATTAAATGGCATGCAGATATCAAATATTTACGGTTAGAAATATCTCTGTATAACAATTCGATTTAACAAATAATGTTAAAAATAAGAAGCTTTTCGTTCATTAAATAAAACCTTCACGTACTGATTGTATGATTAAAATATTGTATAGGGTGTAAAATTATATGATTATATGTAATTAGATAAGGTTGATATATTTGCATATAGTTACATTCAAGTTCATATATGACTACTTGTACTGCGGAGTAGGGCAGGTATTACGTTCAGTCTTTATGGAGAAACCAGTTTTCTGTTTACTTTCAAAGGATTACAGACCAACGGACAGTGATTTTTATTGTAATCAATAATTTTAACTACCTTTGTAGTTTTTAGTTTTAATTAATGTAAAGTTTGTGTTAAATTTCTCAGTCGTTTTAAGCGTTTTGTATGATGTGATAGTACGGAAGATTAAATTCCTTAACATGCAATTAGTTACATAAGTCACACTTGTAGTGTTAAGTTAAGGAGTAGTTTTAAGTGTAAAGCACACTTCGAAATTGAGAAGCGCATAAAATCGTTGTATAACATTTCCATCTTATATAATGCTGAAGTTAATTCCATTAGTTTTCAGAACGCGTTATGAATAGGATAAATTTGGAGTAATAATACTTAAGATTATTTGTTAAAATAAAAATACTAAGTATTCTATTTAAATAAATAAACATTAATTTTTTAAATTATATAAAAATATCTGAAATATATTATAATATTGTGATTTTCGGCATATTTGCGAAGATTGCTAGCGTTCAAAATAGAGATCATAAGTGTTTTCGCGAAAATTACCGACGATCATTATAGCGATCTTTATTTATTTTGCATCTTACAGGTCATTTTTATAGGCATTTTTGACATATCTACTTCATAATAGCGTTGAATTATTCGCCACATTACAAAAAAATCACTAAGGCAGTAAAAGGGTTAACTAAATAAAGTCAAACCTAATTTTATTCCTAAAATCCGAAGAAATGACTGTACAATTTAAATGAGCTATAATGCGTAGAACTAAAATTATTGTAAAGAATACTATTATGCCACAAAAACAAAAAAGTTATTCTTGGAAATAAACCTTATTTTTTTCACAACTTCAGCCGTCATATTTACAGATGTATTCAGTTCGTTGAGAACATGATCATCTAGTAGGGCTAAGTCAATTTAGGCGTCAACCTACCCGCTCCTTCATCTGTTGAGCCAAGTTTGGATACGAGTTTAATGGCAGGGCGAAGTTCAGTTGCAAATATGCTAAACAAGTTCCTCCTTTAACTCCTTTTGTTCGTTGCTGGAGAAAATATTTTACTATGGTAGGCTTTCTGTCTGAATATATTGTTGCTTTACACTTTAGCTTTCATTCTTTTTACAGTATACTTTTCTAGTGGTTTTCAAATGCAACGCGTCTTTAATAAATGCATAACAAGCCAATAAATATTAAAAAATAAAACAAAAACATGGACACTAAAATTAAATACCAAGATGAACATAATTCTATAAATCTTAGTATAAATGTCATAGCAGGTAGGTACAAACTTTACAAAAATTAAATAAGCATAACGTAAATAAATCGATTTTCTAGTCAGAATTGCAAAAACTATCTACTTAACTATTCACAAGGTGGAGACCTGGTTCTCCACATCGTACTGGAAACAACGGTGGAGGGCAATGCTATAATGGGGAGAGACACCAGGCGAGCCAGCTTGACCCTATTGGCTCTGTCTGATGCTCCCAGCTCACCTAAGACACACAGCGGGAAAGATACACTAAGTTTCATAGGTAGTGAAGCAGTGATTATTGCAGTATATAATATAAATTTGCTATGGAATGACTAATGAACAATGTTTTTAATAACTTTTGAGCCACTTATAATATCATACTTTATTTATGTTTTATTGAGATGTCGTATAAGAACCATTGCGTAGTGTAATCTCCTAATAAAATAAAAAATCCAAGTTTGAGATATAATCTTGCCTTAACGTGTTTTATAATAATTAAATTCAGTATTTGTAACAGCTATTATTGTTATTAGTTTAATTTTTTTGTAAAAACTGTAATGTATACCAACTTGGAAAAATCAAAATGTATCTAACAGTAGATTTTATTTGGGCTATTTCCCTTAGGTTAAATAACCATGCAACCTCTCCGAACTTGCCATTTGCTTCCGTTCCCACGTTATCGGTTGATATTTTAACGACCAAGGGCGCGGCTCGACCAGCCATAAAACACCCTTGAGCTAGAAACGACCGTCGTCAACATAAAACGTAAAAATTCTATTATTCTTACACTTTAAGAGTAACTAGCCGAAATATGTCAAGCAATATTTAATACTCAGCTATTTTCACATAAATATAAGAACCTATAGTACAATGTGTAATACTACACTTTTTTCTTATAAATGTATTCTACTCTATAATAAGATTGTTTTGTGAGTACTCCGTTATTAAAAATTTGAATAAAAATGTAAAATATTGTATTATAAATTGTATGTCAAATTATAACAACCAATTTATATGAAAAATGTTCTTTTTTATTTCCATTATCATGTTATGAACCTACTTATTGGTAGTTTTATACACCTTATCTACATGTAAAAAAATTATATATATATATATATTTCTAATACGATTTAAATTTCATTTTTATGTGATACAATTTATTAAACTTCCTAGGGTCAGAAATGCGAAAAATTTTAATATCAATAGTAAGCCGTAATATCAATCAATTGGAATAGCCCTTGAATAAGTAGAATATAATCTGTGCATACAATGTCCATTCTATAATAATTAACATTTATTTTGATAAAATGTATTCCAATAAATCTAGTATAGCATAATTTAAATTACGAATAAACAAGTCTAAGTTTTATTTTGTATTATTCATAATCCTGTACATTTGATATCGTTATACATTTAATACAGCTTTAGAAAACATATAAAACCCTCTAAAAATTATTTTAAAGGTATATTTTCGTTAGTGTTTTTAACCTGGTAGAGCTGAGAGAAATACGACTACAGTTACAGGTCAATATAATAATTACATTTCCATTCTTGTAAATTTATGAACCAAATTTAATACTTTACAGGTTACAGATTACAAATTCAAAACTCTTTTTGTGCATGTAAATCGTAGCTGAAATGCAAAAAAATATACCGCTAGTAACTATAATTATTCTTATAAATGTTATATTATTTATGTTTATATTATTAATAGGTAATGGGTTTCTGGAGTATATATTCAATTACAGTCAAAGTAACATAATAATATTTATGATTATAAATAATTAGAGGATGAAGCACAACTATTTATAATTATAAGTTCGTAATATGCTGTATCGGTCGAAGTATTAAAGTTAGACATGCAGAGTCTGTGTGATTAAATTTCATAATAATGTGACCACATGGTTACACTAGGGTGTTACGGATTACAGTCTTGCCATCTACTGACTATATTAAAGGCTGAGGTTTAACGAATCCTATCACTTTTGGGGATGGACAATATTAATTTCTGTCTGTCTGTTTGTCCGCACGATATCTCGAAAACTAACTGACCTGTAGACTTGTGCATGAAGTTCCATTTTTATATGAAGAACACTGAGTTCAATGATTGTGCAGGTCACTTCGTGGGATATGGCTGAGCGTTAACGAATATTCGTCTTATAGGTAACCATGATGACAAGAGAAAATAGAAGAATAAACAAATTTGGATTCAAACATGTGACATATTAACATATGTAGCATAAATATTCCAACACATACGATATCATTTTATGGTGATGTATTGTGAGGAAGTTTATTATTACAACTGATATGAAACCCTATTTCTATAAGACTGACTTCTACAATGCGTCATTTTTGTGTAAATTTATCTTGACAACAATCGCCTCTCTTCTTATACATGCAACTTATACATACTTATACATAGATACATGCAACCTAAGCGAAGCCTGTTACGACAAGTGGTGTGGCACACCTCTACATTGTTAGATATGGCCATCACAACTACAAATATAAAATTTGTTATACGAGTAATTAACCTATACATTAAACTGACCTAATGGAATTATATTCCTGATTTAGCAATTGTACATAATCTAGCCACGAAAGTCTACATGGTTGCCAATGGAATCACCAGGGTACACTTCCGACTATTTTATACTTAGGAAGGGCATTTGTCTTTCCCCCCTGTTTATACCCTAGATCCCACGGTGGGTTCTTCAAACATAAATGGTGTCTAACCCAATGGACGTCCAGGAACGGCAAATTTCAAGATATTGGGGTAAAACTGTTGGTAGAGCTAGCCCACTGTGGGTGATGAGAAATGGAGAGGGTGGAGCTGTCAAGAGTTAAATGTTTTTGCCAGTCTAAACATGAGAGAGTGCGGTCCTCTGTGCACTTTAATTGGAAGTGGCTTGAACAAAGTTATTCTCCCCTTCTTCCAAGGTGACATGAGTGAGTTATTGGGCACTATTCGCCCTCATGGTAGATGTAATACAGCGTGTAACTTTAACCACCTTAACTATCCTGTCACTCCCTTAGCAGCGCATGAACCTTTTTAGGGCTTAGTGAAATAAAAGCCCACAGCTTCTGAATTGAATAAATGATTTATTTCCTATAAACTTACAAAATTGAATTAACTTAACAATGATAGGAAAAATACACTGACCTATTTTACAAGTAGTGAGGTCAGCGAGAAAAAAATATATATAAAAATCTAAAAATATATACAACAATTAATATCCTACTTACAGGTGTAAAACAAAATACATTTCTATGTCTAGTTTCTTAAAACATATCTAAAAATATGAGCTTCTGCAGCGTCCACAATCATTCTGCGAACCTAAATCAATTATTATATTATACTAATAGTTAATTATTTTCACTTATTTTCTTATTAAATTATACAGTTATCAACATGTCAAAAAATTTACAGATATAGTTATGATAATATTCTAAATAAACAACTTAATTCTGGTTTTCTAAAAAGCCACTTTTTTACTTGTGCACAGAATGCCTTAAAGTTTTCTATCTGCTTAATGTGCAAAGGCAACTGATTAAATATTTTTGGACCAGCGTAGGAAAGAGATTGTATGAATTGTGATTTATTGACTTTTGGTAACCTAAACAGTTTAAGGTTACCTCTTGCCCTGTGGGAAAAAAATCTCTCTCTACTATCCGAATAATACTTTTAAATGTAACAAACATAATTACAAAATATATAAAATCTGCTATGTGAGTGCTTAAAAATAATTAATCTATGTGTCACATTTACCTAACGGATCTATATGACACCCCTGTATTGATACTGTATACAATCCAGGTGTGTAGTTCCACATGGTTCCAAGGTAACACCACACAGGGTTTAATTCTGACTAGTTTATACCTGCATGTGGATTCCACTCTGGGTTCCTCTAAGATAGACCAGTTTTTAAAATTTGGCCCAATAATGCCCAGGAATGTCACATCTTAAAAGAACGTTTCAAGGTGTTAGGGGAACAATACTCTTCAATTGGTCTACGCCATTGCTGAATATGAGAAAAGAAGTGCACACCAAATAACCAATATACGGATAAAATATACAGGGTGTCCTGTAACTACCTCGAGAAAGGTATGCCACGTTATTCAGACGTATCAAGACAAACATAGTTAACCATATGACCATGGGTCTCCGGTGCTTGGTTTCCCACATGTCCGTCTGTATGCGTTTTTTATAAAAACATTTATATATTAAAAACTAATAAATTAAATTATACAAAATTTGGCTCAAATGTTTATAATTACAAGGCCAGTTACTGAAAAGAATGTCAGGAAAACTATCTTTATTATATTTTAAATGGCGGCCATAAGAACGTTTTAAATTGAATAGTAAATAACTGATTTACTTGTATAGCAAATTTACTGTGACAAGACATGGCCCACATTGAGAGCTGCCGTTTTTTTCAGTTTTTGTATTGTTGGGTATTCGCAGAGAACCTCAATGTGGCCCTCGTCTTGTCACAGTAAATCTACTATACGAGTAAATAAGTTATTTACTATTCGATTTGAATAATTTTGGTGTCATTAGATTTGTGAAAAAACCCTCTAAAACCTGTTATTATTGCAATTATTGAGAAAAATGTTATGTTTTAAAATTTTCAAAGCTTAAAATTTTAATGGCCACCATTTAAAAAATAATAAATATAATATCATGATATTGTTTTCAGTAACCCTTGTTGTTAAAAAAAATTTGAGCCAAATTCGATACAATGTAATTTATTACTTTTTAAGATATTATTTTTTTTATAAAAAACACATACAGACAGACAGATGGAAAACTAAGCATCGGAGAACCATGTTCATGTGGTGAAATATGTTTGTGTTGACCTGAGCAATAACGTGGTATACCTTTGTCCAGAGGGTTACGGGACACCCTTTATAAATATTCTATGGACGTACCATTAATATGTGTTAATTTTAGCTGCTGTTTGCTGTTTTGATAAATTAATTTATCATTTTCCTGTACACTATTATGTATTTTTTATATATATATATATATATGTATTATATATATATTTATATATATATATATATGTTATATATATATATTTATTGTATCATATTTACATTAAACTGTATAAATGGCAATAGCATTATTTAATTTCAATAAATATTGAATCACAAAAAGCACTTGCTCCGCCGGGAGTCGAACCCGGATCTCTTACTTGCCGGGTGAATGTGCTACCATTACACCACAGAGCGCTTACTTTTTCCGATTCAATTATTTTGTATTTGGCCGTATCTGTCATACTATCAAACTATGATATTGTATCATATTGTTGTATATAATCCAGTCTCTTGGTTTCTTGTGGTTACCAAGATAATAGCGTACGTTATGTTGGCCTCACTGGACAATTGAAACTAACTGAACTCCGCGCTTTCATAATAAAACTTTGAATGATTTGCGATAAAAATGTTTAATATAATAAATTCAACGCCATAGGATTTGAAAGAACCCTCTTAAAAATAAAAAAATAGTAGTTTATATAAATAGTAACAGCCATGCTTGGTGGAAAGATAATAAATATGTGTGGTGAAAAGATTACTTATTAGATAGATAATTTAGTATGAAATCTGTAAAAAATATATAAAATGCAAAAAAATATTGTTGCAGAGTACGTTTCTGTACTATAACAATATAAAAATTCCAGTTTAGAAACGAAAAGTTTGTTAGTAGTGTAACTTTAATACTGAATCAGTACGAAATACAATAGGGGAGAATAGCACGTGACAATAATACAGTAATGGCCCTTGAAATGGTTGTTTGAGGTTGAAATAATAGGAAAGAGAGAATAAACAATATTATGTTGCACAATAATCAAATCAAATCAAAATCGTTTATTCTCCGAAAAAAAATTTACAAAAGATATATATTAATATATTCATTGTCTAAAATATACAATTGAAATGAATATTTGGTTTTTAAAGCATAATATTGTAAAATAAATTTATATTTATAATTTAATTCTTTGAGAAATATTCTCACATGGGCTACTTAAAACCCTCACCCTATAATCATGGGCTATAACCTCCCTAGTTTAAATCTACGTTTTGAATGTCAGAAGACTTATTTAATTATTTTAAGAACATCATCAAGTTAAATTAGCCGTCAACTTGATCCAAGTTTAGATACGAGTATAATAACAGAGCAACGATCGCTTGCAATTTTCATCACATTACCTTCTTCATTAGACGAAGAGAATACGATACAGTATTCTACTTGAAAATATGATCAGTTTAAAGCCATAATTATACATCTAATAATCGTAACTGTTCGTCATTGATTATACTTAACCACTGCTTATGTTTTTAGTTATTATTATATTGTTAAGCAACTTAAACTTTAAAAATCCGGAAAAACTTACAGAATAACGGTTTATGAATTTAACTCCAAAATATGTACACGTATTAGTTACGCAAACATAAGTAGTGTCATTTTCATGTACTTTTAACAATGTAATATTAGCAACTATTGAGTATTAAATATAAAAGACAAGGTTAATATTGAACTTTTATTGTTATTAAACCCATCTTAGGTTTTGTTGACAGACGTGGGCTTCTCTGATCTGTGATATATATTTCCTTCGCTAGGAACAAGGCTAATCAACCATGGAACAAAAAGACTAAGAATAAAGTTAGTTACAATGACCGTTTTCTTGATCGTGTCAGAAGTTAAACTAAACAGAGGCATTGGAAATAAAATTTATTCGATCTAGCAGTGGTCATTCACGTGTAAAAGCTTACTAAATTGAATGCAAAAAAGTGGTTAACTGTTAGCAGTGCAGATATAAAAGACATAGTAGCCCAATTTTAGTATGCGTCTAAAGACTGTTATGAAACCCATCTCAGTTGTCTTTTGACAGAAGTAGACTTCTTAGATCATGTATGTGTGTGTGTATATATATATATATATATATATATATATATATATATATATATATATATATATATATAAAATTGATTGGGAAAAAGGTAAAATCAACTATGGAAGAGTACTAAGATCGGTGTAAAATAAAATAATTTTAAATATACACTTTTAAACATATTTTCTTAGTCATGGAAACAAGGCAAACGCAAAATTGGCGCCGGAAATATTAATTTAACCAGAAGTGCTCATATAGGTGAAAAATGTACACAATTGCGAGCACTGCCAGGGGTAACTGCTAGGAATATTATAATTATGAAAGTGCCTTTGTTTGTTTGTTTTTACGTGTAAATTATTCAACCTATTGTACTTACATTTTATGTAGACATCATTAGGGTCTCTAGTATAAATATAGGCCTATTCTTATTTCGAAAATCCTTCCGGGCAACCCCTACTAGTCTCTTAAGTAACGAAAAATCCTATCTTAGTCTCTAAAGTTGTGGACTATATTTATTAAAATATCTAGTTAAATGTAATTGTAGTAAATGTAGTTACAAAATTTAAACATTGTTGTAAGACAGAAAAACCATATGTTTAATTAGTTTTACGAATATTTTCAATATGCTTACATTTCTACTTTGAAAGTATTGAGTAACTTGATAGTAACTATTTGTTTCATGCCTTTCTGTAACCGGTGTTGAGCACAAAGTAAAAAATATCCAAATAAACGTATTAAAAGATGTAATAAAATATACTTTAAATTTTAGATTCATTTTTAGCAAATATTAATTATTACATATAAAAGATAAAGTTACTATTTAACTTTTAATCATAATTTGTTATAAAACCCATTTCAGTTGTCTTTGGACAAAAGTAGTTTTCTCAGATCTATGTGTATATATATTTTCTTAATTGCGTAAAACGTAAAATCAACTATAGAACAAAAAAATACTAAGACCGGAGTAAATTAAAATGGTCATTAATATACACTTCTTAACATACTTTCTTGGCCGTTGCAAGAAGGCAAACTCAAAATTTGCTTCGGTAATATAATTCTCTCGAGTCAGATGTGCTTATACGCGTGCAAAGCCTCCGCAATTGCGAGCAAAGCCACGGGTAACTGCTAGTAATATTGAAAATGCGAAAGCCTTTGTTTGTTTGTTTTGCTTCCACCCGTAAACTGTTCAATCGATTCTACTGGAATTTTACATGGATCCTTTACATTGTGTGGATGTCCTTTAAACATGTCAAAAACCTTAAACGTCTTCTATATGCAAGTAGTCTATAAAATTTCAGTTCCTAAATTTTAAGATTTTCAAATAGTATTGTTATTAATGTCCAGCACTGTAAGGCAATAGTTCTGACCCGTTGTAGTGTTTTCTCCAAGAAAAGCTACCTTTTCTCTGGAAATTCTCTCCGATACCAAAATTTCTCAAAATGGAAATGATTTTATGCTCATCATGCTTTTGAGGATCTGTTTATATACGTCCTCAGGGTTTCAACCTGTTTTAGAAGTAACGTATTTAACATGTGAATAAACATGGTAGTAGTTAGTACACACAGGTTGTTGCATATATATTTGATACAGTGTTTTGTATACCTCATGCCAACCAAATATTCCATTTGAGAACTATAGAGGCAAAACAAAAATTCTTATATTTGTTATATAAAACCAATACTTCGTGAAAATCAGATACATATTCAAAGATGTATATCATATATGAATTAAAAATGATTTTTATTATTAAAAGTTTTAATAATATGTGTTGTAAGCCAATCTAATAAGCAGAAATCAGAGATTTATAATTATTTAAATTAAAAAATCACAACAATTAACATTTTTTAAATTTATACCTTTAAAAAAATCAGGTTTGCACATTATATAACGTAGGAAGGAACTTTTCCATTCATATTTTTACCGTAAGAATAAAACACATGTGTCAATATGTCATCTGTTGAAACCTCATGTGACTGTATTCAGATAGTTTAAAAATTTATTTATTATAATATTTTATCGTTGCCATCAAAGATCGCCCATAAAAATATCAGGTGATTCTCCGCTCAATCTCATGGAGTGACGTTCACCATAATCGATCTCAATGTTGAATATATAGAAATAATAAGCTTGCCATTAATTTGCCTATAATACTCCTGATAATCCATCCTTGTGTAGTGTGCTTCAAAGTCCGTGATATTATGAATTTAAATTAATAATATTCATTTCATGAATTTACATATTAATACTTGCATCATATATGCTTTTTGGTGTATTTTCCCTAATTGCTTCTGCATATTCATGAATAATTTATATATTGGTACATTTTAGACTGCATCGACTAAAAATTATGTTTACGATTAATAGACACAATGTATCATTTTATGATAGTTTTCCCCATATTTCATAAAGAATCCAGACATGGTAAAAAATAAAATGTAAACATATACAATAGTATAACGAATTCATTCAGTGAGAAGAAAAGAAGAGACAGAATTTTCTGATCGAATTAAGTATGTGGAAATATCGAATGTTTGATATCTTTATGACGTAGACTGCATTTAAATAAAACCGATTGGAGCGTTTAAGTACCAACTATTGCTGTATCATAAAACCGCGTTTGGTCCATGTTGAAGGTTGCATTCTAAAATAGGAGTATTCATATTTCCTGTTCCTTTTTAGAATAACTGATCAAGTTTAAGGAGCAATATTTTGGGGCCTTGAGGTTGCACATTTTAAAAGTTATAATGACTAATATTAAAATAAATAACTCTGTACAATATTCTGTAATATTTAAATGGCTAAATAATGAATGGCTTGTAAAAAATTAGTTTAACTATTTGTAGCTTTTTCATAAATCCTACATACAATTAGAAATAAAGAGGTATACATATTACAGTTGTTTTAAGGAATGTTGCATTATGCAGAGTCCATATCTATGATCTCAAATTGTATTTTATTAATGGGCTTTGCTATATTACATGTATAAAATTGCCACTTCTGCTGTATGAATGTTGACTCACCTTGAACAGAAAAACTTTGATTTATCCATAAAAATACATTAGGATTTCGGAGAGTAAGAGAAACCAGCGGTACGACATGACTTCTTTCCAAGCTACTCTTTATCACCACCATAAATGCAGTACTGACTGACTTCTACATACACTATATATCCTCATTTTTAGCCGATAAACCTGAAGGCTCGCTACGAAAATGGGAACGATCATTATAATAACAAAAGAACTAACAATTAAACTTATGATACAAACATTAAAAAGAGCAATAAAAACATTGGAACTGCGAGGATAACAATATTGTACGAACAATAAATTTGATCGTTAAGCGAACAAGGCTAAGGTTTTTTTATTTATTAAATAAACAATACATTATTTATACAGAATTATATTGTATGAGAAAACTCTCGTAAATAAACTATTTTACATTAAATAAACTACAAAAGACAAAGTAAATTAAAGTTAAAAGCCATGAGCAATTATTTAAACACGTAGAGCATTGTACTGCATTGTTTACACCTTTGCTCAATCCCCACAGGGTTTGATTTCATTTGTTACTAAATTTACACTGCTGCTAACACTATTTACCACCAAAAACTCGACAGAATTGATTTTATTCAAGTTACTGACCTCAAATTATTACAATCTGCCTGATGGTGACTTAAGCAATATTCATCCATATGATGAAATTGAAGTTAGGAAAGGTATAATAAATTAATAAAATTTCTAGCATTAAGTGAGTACAACAATAAAATGCCGAGTTTATTACGATTAATTTATTCAGCAAATCTATTCAATCATCTTGTTATAATAATAATAATAATAATAATAATAATAATAATAATATTCTTTATTGCGTGAAATAATTACAATATTGCATGGCATGCGTCAACGTTACTATATAAAGTAGTTAAGTACATCAGATAAATGATGTTGGTCAAGGTAAATACATACAATGCAATACGATTCTTGTATGTATCAGAACCGGGGATTTCGTGGTTGTTAATTTCAAAAATTTTCATCCCAGCGGCCCATCATGAACTCATCAGTTGAGTAAAATGCCTTTGACATAAGAAAATGTTTTAGTCGAGTTTTGAATTTTTTTTGTTTCATTAAGTTGTTTGATGCCTTCAGGGAGCCTATTGATTAGTCCGACTCCAACTTGAGATGGTAAGTGTTCGAAAGCTGCCGTTCTGTGCTGTTCGACTCGAAAGTTATTCCTGCCTCTAGTCCCATATTGGTGGACATCCCTACCCGCACCAACTCGCATTTAAGTCGGCAGTACAAGGCCACCTCGAGAATATAGAGACAGGGAAGGGTCAGCAATCCAAGCTCCCTAAAGGTATATTTGCACGACTCTCTGGGGTTTAATTTTGAAAGAATTCTTACGGCTTTCTTTTGAGATCTGAAAACTCTTTCAAATCTGTATTTGGAACAGCTTCCCCACAATCTCAAGCCATATGTCAAATGTGGATGTATCAGACCGAAATAGGCCATTTTTAATACATCCAACGAACAAATTTTTGCAAGATTGTGCAGGACATAAATTCCCGAAGCAACCTTAGAGCAAACGTTTTCAATGTGATCGTCCCATGTCAGCCCCCGATCAAGGTACATTCCAAGGAACTTAATGGAGTCTGTTTCTTCCAGAAGGAAATCGTCCACCATCACCGCGGGTCGAAGCTCTTGCTCTTGTTGTTGCTGAAGGCAAAAATGTATGACGTTTGATTTTGAACTGTTTGTTTTCAGATTGATTCTGGAGAAATATTCGATGCATGAATTCAATTCAATTAATGACTCCATTTAAAGTTCGTTTTTTTATTTTGATGTGATGCAGAGAGTCGTGTCGTCAGCATATTGCATCAATTTTCCATTCTGGATTGCAGAATTCAATCTGTTGACGTAAATTAGAAAACGGACTGGCCCTAATATTGATCCCTGTGGGACACCGTAGGGCATTTTAACTTTGCCTGACAAGACACTCGCAATCTGCACGCACTGCCCTCTATCTTTTAAATAAGACGAGATCCTATCGTGCGGCAGTTCCCGAATACCACTTGACCACAACTGGTGCAACAGTGTTGCATGATGCACACAGTCAAAAGCTTTAGAGAGGTCGAGGAATATGCTTAGCACGTGCTCTCGCCTCTCTAGGCCCTCGATAACATTGTAAATGAGATTCGTTACAGCATCGATTGTCGGACTTGTTTTTCCTGAACCCAAATTGTTCGGGACATAGAACCTCGTAACGAGTAAGAAATTGTTTCAAATTGTTGAGAAAAGCTTTTTCAAAAATTTTGCTGAAAACTGGGAGTATAGAAATTGGACGATAGTTGCTTTGGAATGCAAGCATCGTCCTTTTTGAAAATTGGTATAAATTTGGCAATCTTCAATGCTGACGGGAATACGCCTTGAGCAAATGAAAGATTGATCAGTCCGGGTGATTGGAGTCAAGAGGTATTTTAAAGCAACTCCTGAGCAACCACACAGACATTGGTGTCACTGGATTTTTTTCGGTCTCAAATCCCGCACGATACGGGCCACCTCCACCTCACTTCACAGGAAAAAGAACCATAGACGAGATCGGTCTCGTCAATGGATCATCGCGAGGGCTGTCCGAAAATGAGTCGTCTGGTTCAGCCACAGTTGAAAAAAATTTGTTAAATTCACTTTCCCACTTCAAACGGATCATCAATTATTTTATTTGTTGTGTTAAGTGTTGGAGTTAAAAATTTGGAAAAACTTTGTTGTTTTGTGCTGTTTTTTATAATGTTCCAAGCGCTTTTTGAAAAATTGTCTGATTGTCTCAGTTTGGTTTCAACATCTCGTGCCTTGGCCATCCTTATTTCTTTTCGATAAATTTTGCTTGAAATTTCGAAAAAAGTTTTTGAATTGTTCGTTTTCGGTCCCTACATATATCGAATGATAAAACTTCAGCCTTTCTCTTGATTTGAGAATATCCTGAGTAATCCAGGTATCTCTTTTCCTTTGAAAGCGCTCTTTAAAATTTTTGAATGGGCAGGTGACATTTAAATGAAAAATTACTCGCTTTAAAAATGCATTGAAGGCTTCCTCCACTTGATCGAAAGAAATTCAGGAATGACCACGACTCCTTCCTGAGACAATTGTTGAAAAGATCAACGTTTGCAGACTTTTAAATCTCGTTTTATTTTCACGGAGGGAGGTTCAAATTTTGGTTTGGAGTGGGTAATTATGGCTTCCTGGGCGAAGTGATCCGAGATGGCCGCATTCAGAACAGAGACCGAAATGTCTGGGATGTTTGTGATGACGTTGTCGATGGCCGTACTCGACGCGGGCAGAAACTCGTGTTGGTGAGTTTCACGGAAAAACCGAAATAAGATAAGATATCACGAAGCCTCTGGGCCAGGGGGTTAGCGCAGTCCAGAACGTCGATGTTGAAGTCACCTATGATGATGAACTTCAATAATTTTGAATGAAAGAAATTTAGGAGTGTTTCAAAGTTGTCAAAAAATGTGGTGCTGCACCCATTTGGAGAGATCTATATAAGCCAATTACTGTGATTTTTTCCAATGGATTTTTTGATCAAGTTTTAACCCCAGCCACTTCAAAGTTTTGATCACTACTATAATCCACTTTTAATGGCTGGTAACTTAGGCGATATTTGACAAAGATTGCCACGCCACCCCCTTTGTAGTTAGTTCGGTTATAAACACTAGCCAATTCGTAGTTATTGATTCTGAACATCGCAACAGTATCAGCCGTAAGCCATGCTCAGAAACAACAAATATATATCAGGATGCAGCTCTTATGCCATGAGCATCAGCTCGTCGACTTTATTTGTGGCAGACTGCGCGCGTTCTGGTGCACAATAGAAAATGCTTGAATTGAATTTTGTTAATTTGATTTGGGTTTTCTTGAGACTTTTTGGTTACGTAATTCCCCGATTCTGATATTTTTATGTCAGATTCACACAATTGAAAGGCGGAGAGTTTTTTTTGCTGATTCATGGCATTAATAAAGGGTAGTGAATCAGGTCTTTTTACCGATGATCCGCTTTTTATACTGCCTCTGCGAATGAGTCACAAGGAAGCAACGTGGGGATGAGCAGCGACTGGCAGTTCCAAGGTAGTTGGCAGTTGGGGGTAGTGAAAGACCTCTGTGGCCGTGTTGGTAGTGGCTTGACAGCGGTAACAGGAATCCGGGACGAAGTTCTGGATTGGAGCGATTCAAATTCTGCACACAATCAATCAGCAGGTCCGCCAGCAGGTGCTTGCTGCTCTGCTTCAAGTGCATCCCATGAGACGTGAAGGCACTTCTGCTGATTTGGTTGAAGTCCAACACCACCGCCCCACGGTAATCTTGAGCATAGTTCCTCAATATATGCGTTTTAATAGTTCGACCTCTTGATTAATTTGATTACACGGTGGCAAGTCGTGTCTGTGAGGCAGGGTGGAAACGACAACGCTGGAGGTCAGTAGCCTAGTCACAATGCGCTGTTCAAGGTGTCGGTAGACATTGCACTTGCTGACCGGAGGCGACATCATTGGTCCCGGCGACGATAACACAACAGGCACCAGGTGGAAGGCACATCGGACGTCCGCATCCAGCAGCTTCGCTCCAGGGTTACAGAAGCCATCCACCCTCGTCCTCCGGGCCACCATCCGCCGCACATGGCCAACCAAACCACGGACGTGGCTGTCCCCTTCAATAAAGATTGAAGAAAGAGGCAGATTGGTTTTTATGTTGTTCTTATTTTTCTTCTTCTCGTTCTTCCGATCTTCTTTGGGAGTTCTGTGAATTGCAGGGGATTTCGATGGAGCTAATGCATGCCGTAGGCTTGAAAGAACTTGATATTTATTATCAGTTTTAGTCGGAAGATGTCTTCTTTTTGCCGCTCACCACAAATCACTCAGAAGGCTGCTCACTCGTACATCCGCTACTCCCCTTCCCCCCTCAAGCTATTCAGCTCTGCTTCCTACCGAACCTCAATTGTAGTCTTGAGGCTAGCCACGAGGTCCCTTAGCATCCGCACAACGCCGATCCCTGCAGTCAGCAGGCTCTCTCTCTATATTTATAATTGTTGTAGAGGATGAGGGTGTTGGAAGTAAATTGAATTCAAGTACCGGTATCCAAGAAGAATATGTATGAAGAAGGGATATTTATATGAAGAGGTTTCCAGTCAGCGTTGTTTTACTAGTGGTGAGCACCCTAAGTCAATAAAGCGATTTTCGCATGAAATCTGAACATCATCATGAGAGAAAAATCCATCGCGTATAATTTGACTTAATTTATTAATTAGTCTATATAAAAATAATAATTACTATATATAATAATTTTCAATACGGTACTGAACGTTATTTTGTTTCCGACGAAAGCGTTTTCGACTGCTGATTATAGTCATTGTCGGGTAGCACAGTGGTGAATACCATGAAACTGTTGCATCTTCAAGGTATACGGAATTCATTTTGTATATCTAAATAAGAAACTGTGGTTTTAGAATCATTGTATCCAGGTGGTACAGTTTCGTGTCAACATTCTTTAAACTGTTCCTTATATTTCAAAACTCCATTGTTAATAAGATTTATATATCTAATATATTTCCTTAAACCTATCGCAATGAAAACTACACCATCAGGCAACTTAAGACTTTTAATTGTTCATCAACAAGATTTTAACAATGTAATTAGGATATTTTGAAACTTTTTAATTGCTACTGAATTTCTACATTTATTCCACATATTATCAGAAACAGTATAATCGCTGTGATATGTTACTAATTTTACTACTCGTATATTCTAAAGTCATTACTTTGTTCTTTTTGAAAATTAAATTATTATTTGAGTCAATTCAATTAATCATTAAGATAAAAGCACTACTTATAAACCTAATTTACTAGAACTGTTGTTTTTTTTAAGTAAATGTCATATACAGTTATATAATAATGTAGTATGTATTGTGTCTAAATGTTAATACCTAGTTTAAAATTTAGAAGAAGTTATTTATAAATACTAATAAAACACTTTAAAATCCCTACTTTAGGGATATATTGTGGTAAACTATTGAAAGTTATTTTAAATCTATTAAAGGAATAACTAAGGTTTTCAAATAAAGATTTTGCTACAAATAAAATAATTCAAAAAAATGTGTATCGGAATAAAGTTATGTCTTAAAATTAAATTTTTATTAAAAAAACCGTATTATTATAACATATTGGTTTATAATGCATAAATTACATAAATATTATGATACAAAAATTATATTTCACTATCTTAACTATTCATTATGGCATATCAACTTTTGCAAACTCGATTTTTGTTGGCAGCTGATAATAAAGCGTTGAATAAATTTGATCTAATACTATGATTATTATTGTAGACGGGTTACGTTTTTATGTTATACCGTTCTTTAAAATATAGCTCTCTTATAATGTTTGACTACTATAAAGCTTTTGATTCTATGGATCAGAGTATGCTGATTTCAAAGATGCATTATTATGGATTTGGTGGTGATGTTAGTTCATGGATTCTACCTTGGAGACAAGGCAAATAATCACACTTTGAATTGAGGCATACACGCCCCTTGCAAAGCTGCGTGACATTCCTCAGGGTTGTTGCCTGGGGTCGGTCCTGTATACGCTATACACAGCAGACATACCTAGCTCTGTGCAAAACTGTACATTGTGTTTGTGTGCAGATGATTCACAGTTCCACTTTTCATATGGGCCAAACTACATGAAAGAAGAATTTAGTCAGATTAATGATGACTTGAATAACATAGCAAAGTGGTCAAATATTATTGGTCTAAAACTCAACGCAGACAAGTGAACAGTTTTGCATACTGCTCCATACAACCTAATGCAGACCCTTAAGAGTGAAGTGAGTGTCTCATTTTAAGGTAGGAGGCTGTATGTGATAAAGCCAAGATTCTTGGCGTCGTGATCGACTGTGAACTCACCCCTTCACTGAACATGTCACACATGCCTCCCAGTGTGCTTTGGGGAGACTGAGAGGTCTGTATAGGTTTAGAAGTTTTCGTCCAGAGACTGATAACCTTAATTTAGTGAAACCACTAATACCTTCAGTATTTTATTACTGCTCTCTGCATATGGGAATAGCATTTCTATGGAGGATATGGATTCAAAACTACTTGAGAAGGTTCGACCTTGTATCTCCGTACCGAGAAACAGTTAATATGTTGTCCAGGATGTTAACTTGCTGCATGACATATAGTATTTTGTTGATCCGCGAACCCGACTACCTTTACCAGAGGCTCTCTTCCCGTGACGAGGTGTCTCAGGGCACGACTTGCGATGGTAAGAGGCTACAATTTTCTAAGGTAAGCTTAGATTTGGGGAGAAAGAGTTTTTCATACTTTGGCCCCAAACTTTACAATACGCTCCCCGTTGACCTCAAAACATTGTCATATATTAACTTTAAAATTAATGTATAATACAAAATTATAAATAAATTATAATACATTAAATTCCGATTGATAATAATTATTGTTCCGAAAAACCGATATATAAAATACACTAGAGAATAAAGGCATTGAGATTTGATTGATTTGATTTGGTTATTTAATAATTTTTACTAAATATGGTCATAATTCCTTAACTTTTTGTTAAACTTGTACCATCTATCCTCACCTTCGTAAGCCAACTCTTGATCGTAAAAGGTACATAGAGTGAGTCAGTGTGTAGAGTGGTGGCAACAACAAAATATAAAAAATTTTCTTTCTCAGTACCCTATAGTTTTACCGGGAATTCAATAAAATTAGTTTAATTTTTGAAAAATACCTCGAATAACACATTTGGGTGTGAGTTTATTTTTATGGTAAGTTTTAAAAGCAAACACAGGATGTTTAATAAATCATTTTTTAAGGTGTCAAAGTAGACACAACCTGTAAACACAATTTTGTATCGATGTATTGATCTACTGAATAATATAAACTGTTGCAGGCTACTATATTCTATTCAGATTATGTGTGTAACTAATTTGCATGGGACAACGGCCATGTTTAGGTAGTAACACGATAAACAATTGAGAATTACATCCGTTATTTATTTTTAATATTATACAGGGTGAGTCAGAAATATGGTAAAATATTTTAAGACGTGATTTTTTAGAGCTAAACATAAGAAAACAATGTTATATAAAGGTATGTCCGGAAACGCTCCATTAATGAGTAACTCACCCTGTATATAACTGTAATATATGAATTGTTTTCAATCACGTTAAAAACTCACAATTAGTTGATTAGCTTTATTCACTTTATATATGAATAGTTAACATTTTAAAGAAAAAATCATTACATGCATATATGAAATATGACTGGAAACATAATTTGAGTCAAAATAAAAGTGCATACGCACTTAAGTTCTTGAATCAATTCCCAAAATACTATAGGAAGTTTTTATGAAAACTATTAAATTGCAAATTTCCCATAAGTGTTGTTAATAAATATTTTTTGTGTGATTTTTTGATCCCTTGGCTCAAGGCATGTCCAGTATTGGTAAGACAGACAATGATAAAATATTAAAATAAGATAAAATTACTCCATTACCTGCAGACATACTAATGGGTTTAGCTTGTCTTAGTTACGAAGTTGCAGAAGTAAATAGAACGTTTCTTAAGGTAATATTGTGCACTTCTATAAATTTACAAAAAGCCTAGGCGACAAATATGTCTGTTAGTATTACATTTTCTGCCAATTATAACTATAATCCTAGTTCTTGTAAAGCTTTTTAAATTTACGCTTATACATTTTAAGTAATAATATTATATAGAAAAAGTTACAGCAACGAGATTTGTAATATCAAACCTGTTTCCGAACTATGACTAATTCATCAAATGATCTTTATCAATATAATGTAAATAAACTTTCAGGAGGGTTCATTTCTGGTTGGTTTATATTTGTACATAAATCCATCCTTCTTTCAAGATAGTACTACTGAGATAGTGCCTGCTACTTTATCCGTATTCATGGTGGCTATTCTGGTATCTAGACAGGAGGCGCCCCAATATCCTATCCTTACTTTTCTAAATATCCTATCACTCTGAGAGCCCCGCATCGGTCCTTATATTTAAATTCTACACAGTGAGAGACTAAATGCAATGACCAATTTCTCACCTTATTGCCCTAAGTGAGCAAAGAATCCATTCTAATTTCGTGCATTTAGAAACAGCTGCACAGAATAAATTGTTGTAATTCGTCTTTTAGATTACACCATACAGCAAATCATTTTTGGACTTATCCGTGATGCTTTCCAAATACATAATATTATACATTATAAATCTAACTTCATGTTTATGATTCAGATTTAAAATTTTAAATGTATTGAACGGTTTATTCCAGGTGAATCAGTGTTATTTAGTTAGGGAACAAACAGGTTGAAACACCAAGGGCAATGTTTAGCCAAGTTAGTCATGATAAATTACTCGGCGAGGACAGCATTACATGCCCTGCCATTACCTTGGTAACGTTAGCGACACAGCGTAGCTGGTTGCTTTATACATACCAACACAGCAATACTCCCCATTAGGTGAATTAAATCAATAAGGTAGTTTCATCAATTACATCATACTGAAAATTATCTATTTTTGTGTACCAGTGTATTGCCTATGTATAACGGTAATCAAGTGAATTACTTGTATACAGCAAGTTGTTGGACGGAGATTGTTTTCTAGACAATAATTCTCCAGCTTCTACTATATCGTACAAAATATAAGTAGTTATACGATGAAGGAAAATATACGTACATGTGAAAAACACATAGTCGTTGGAGTAATCAATCCTTTATTAAGAATTTACATGTCTATAAATATTAAAAAATTAAAGAGACGGGTAGGAGTAGGGTATGGAAATGGAAACTAGGCGAGTTAAATATTAACAGGAAGAAGGGTAATTTTTATTATTACAAAATTCCTTTTGAAAGTAGTTATAATATTTATCATATAAAATAGACGTGGATGAACATCGTTTTTACATTACCTGCTTTTACTATTTATAACTCGCATAAAATTAACGTGGAAACCTGAAAAGGCTCGAAGTAAATAATAATTATAAAAATAATTGAAGTAAATTAGAAGTAAAAATGCATATATTACTATAACAAATAACAGCCGCCATTCTAAATATACTTATGAAATAACAATTTCTCAATATAAACCAATTATCATTATGATTAATAATACTTATCATGAACTTACCAATAACAATCAATAATAAATAAATATAGGGACTAAGTTAATATAGTAGACAAAAATAATAAATAAAATGTATTAAAAACACTTAAAAATTGTGTAACTAATAATGCATAAATACCCTAGGTACACAGTAAACAATGTGTCGCGCACGAGGCTAGCACTAAGTTTCAATGCAAAATTTCAAGTCTAGAGCTCATAAAGAGACATTGTATGTGTTGAGATAGTTAGGATACATGTATTAGTGTTTTGTTGAAATCTCATTTAAGTGCACTGAGTTTGTTTTAATGTTATGTATTTTTCTGCTATTTTATCGTTTCCATTACGTTTTCATGTGAGACCAATATTCACTAACGCTCCGCTAAATCCTATGAAGATATATGTACCGTAACGAACTCAGTGTTTCTCGTATAACATTAATCAAAACCCATAATCTTAAATTATTATTGGAATTAATATGTCTAAACTCCGATTTTACTTTGCTTAAATATTGCAGTCTCATTTTACAATAATTGTAATAAATGAACGTAGAATTTGCTATACCATTTTTGTAAGTTTAAATTATCGATTACTCTCATATAATACATTTCAGAACATCTCAAAATACGAGTAGTCAAAATATGTTATATAAGGCTTCAAAAATCCATGGTGAAATGTTCCTTACTACATTATCGCTAGCTGTTTTATATATATATATATATATATATATATATATATATATATGTACAATGGCTATAAAACGTTATACTTATGGACAATATTTTCTTGATCCATGGCAAACAAGGTAAACTATAAAACGGCGTTGGAAATATAGTTCACTTGAAACCAGAAGTGCTCATACTCGGGCAAAGCTTACGAAAAACCGTGCGAAGCCGCGGGAAACAGCTAGTATTTATATAAAAATAATGAATTTAAATATTTCTAATCAAGTCTATTTCGCATAGTTATTCATAAACTTTAGAAATAATAGACCTTTTAGCCGTCAATGTTGACCCTATGGCTATTTCCGTTAAAGGGTTTTTATGACAGGCCGAGCCACGCCCTGGGTCGTTAAAATATCCATCGGTAACGTGGTAAAGATAGCTAATGGTACGATAAAAGAAGTAACTGAAATTTTTGGTTTATCGTATTTTATTCGAATAAAATCCACTCTCAATGTATCACATTAGAAGTTTGCATTACGTAACCTATGGAAACTATATCATCAATGTGGCAATTTAATTACATCTTGGTTATGAAATATATAAAGAATTACGGCGAAACTTAATTTTCAGTTGTTACAATTAATAATGGTGACTGCATTAAATCAATGTTTTATTGCAAATCCCCTGAATGGATAGGCTTGTATAAAATGTTTACTGCTTTTGACACATTCCTTTACATTCATCGTGGTTTAATTATATTATCCGAATAACATTTGTACCGTAAATTAGTTAATTAAATTTCATACAATGTAAAATTTTGCAACCTAATCAGCCAGTATAATATAATATTATTTTTACATCCAATGTTCTGGAACTAAATTATTGGGCGGGAGTAGTAACTACCTAATTGGCACGCGTATGAATTTTTTTTCCTTCTAACCCTTTGTAGCAGCCCAACTACGTAACCCATTCAGACCTCGCGCGCTTTGTCCGTAAGTAAAATTTATCTTTTCGTATTATTAAATTAGCCCTTTGATGCCGAACATATAAAAATGAATGTAACGTAAAGTAAAGATGTGAATAGTAAAGTAATTTACCCTTGAAGATCTTTTATTTGCTTGATGGGAGATAGATAAAGGTTGTGGCGTCGTCCTTATGGCGACGAGCACGTTGTTATAAAATAGTTAATTTGTAATCATTAAATGGCTAATTACCGTCGCGAATTTGTTTTAGGCGAGTTTACGTAGCTGATGTATCTCACGTTGTTGTTTGAATAGATGGCTACCACTTCCCAACATCTACTCCTCTTCTAGAAGTAACCGTTCTTAGACTACAGCTTCAATGTCTCGTGCCAAGACGCCGACACCCGGGTTGTGAGTCTACCTATTGCGAAGGGAAGTGAAATATTATTGTTTTTGTAAAGTAAAAACGTCGTACGCATAATTCAATAATAGAACATTGGATATTTTAGGCCCATCTAGAAAGATATACTTTTTAGTTATTATAGTCTAATTCGGCAGCAACGTACGTGGCATTACATAAACTTTTCCTTTACCATCTAAAAGTGGTGTTTTTAAGTTTTCGTAATTAAAACTGAACTTATAAGTAAACTTTGTATTTCTAGTATTTATTACTACGACCTCAGAAGTCACCACCCCATGTGTTATCGTCATACGGTACACAATTTTATTGCGCCAATCTGCTATTGATGTGCCTACTCTGCCATCAACTGGGTGAAACTGAGTGAAAAACGCCACGATGCCTGCCATTAAAATAGAATATTTGTCTAAAGATGAGTGGTATTTGAATACTGATATCTAGAGGTATTAAATTTAAATAGTGACAGTACAGTAAATGAAACTCATAGAAAGAAGTCCTTAAAGACCAGTGTTTGAGAAACAATATTTTTACCCTATAACTCCTAGTAGCCTATTAAAAAATAGACCACAATCAGGAAGTAAATCTTCTCAGTGAAAAAGTGATATTACTAGAACATGGGTGCAGTGAATTGAACAGTGCTAGTTCAACCTTTAGAAATCACCAAATTCCAAGAAAAGTGTAAACATTTAATAAACCGTTTATTTTTAGACAACCAGCTAGAACTAAGTTCTGTACATAGTGAAACTTTATCAGCTTTAAAGTTGTAGGCTAGTAAGTGTTGAACAACAATTAGCTAAAAACTTGCTACCTACAGTGAACCTAGAACAGCTTAAAGTGTTAGAAGCCAATTTAAATGAATCATTAGAACAAGATGAGGCTATGGAACAGGCAGTGAAAGAACAAATAGGCCCTATTTCTGTACAACCACCAACAATATCACAGCCTACCGCCAGTACCCCCACTTTGCCTATAATGCCTATTTATAATGCAAACAAAGATTGTATTAGTCAACCTATGTCTGGTTTAAATATGTTTAATAAGTTAAACAACCCTGTAGAATGTTATTTACAAAATTTTACAGTAACAAATGGCTTAGTAGTACCTGAGCTAATAAACTTTTTGAAAACTTTGTTAAAACTAAAATGTGGAAACTAGCCTATCAGAAAATGAAATTTTAGCATTGTTACCATGTTATGCAAAAGGTCCACTTTTAGCCAAAATAATACAGTGTAAGTCTGTCATGCCAAATGTCAACTATCTACACAGGGAATTAATTAGTGCTTTTATCCCTGTAGGCCTAATTGAAAGACTAAGACTAGATTTAGTTTATAGGCCACAAAGGTTTGATGAGCCACTGTATGAATACATCTATGACATCAAAGAGCTCAGTCAAGTTTTATTGTGTAACATAAGTGAACAGGACTTGGTAACTTGTATAAAAAGAGGTATTAAGCCTACAGATAGAAATAAATTAATTTTTGAAAACAATCCCATTTGTTTTACAGATTTGGAAAATGTGTGTATAGCTAGTAACAATATAACATTTAATGATAACTTAAGGGACAATTTAAGTAAGACATATGTTAACAACATGTATCCACCACATGTTGAACCTAGGGAATAGTAGGCCTACTATTAAAAACCCAAAGTTATGTTTCAATTGTAATAGGCCTAGCCACTTAGCAAAAAAACTGTTTTTAGGAATCCAAAAAACTAGTTGGTAGGGGAGTGGTATTACACACAACACCTAAAAATATCCCTCCCCGGTTTCATAAGAATAATTAATTTTATAAATAGTAATACAGTAAGAAAAGAAAAACACTATTTTATGAGAGTCTATGGTAAGGTAATTAAAAATTGGAGTAAATTAAACTATAGAAAACCTAATTTAAGACTAAATGTTAGACAGTGTAACAATATGCCTTTAATTGAAGCTATAGTGGATAAAAAATGTAAAAACAAAACTGCTTATTAGATACTGGTGCTACAAGAGATATAATTAGTAAAGAATTTTATGATAGCCTATTGTTGAATAAAAAATGTTTCTAAATTAATGAAGTCAGAGGATAGAATGTTTGCTGCAAATAAACACTGAAATAAAATGTTTTGGTTACTGTTATGCTAAGATAAAAATTTCTAAATTTTGTTGGAAAGTAAAAATTTTATTGTATTGGATAATTTAAAATGGGACATTGTATTGGGAAACCCATTTATATCTAATAGCAAAATTAATTTTAGATCTTGATGGGGATTCATGTTATTTTAAATTTCAATTGTAATGAGAAAATAACTATTGTCAGACAACAGCCTTTTGAACATGAAGTAAACAGCCATTGATGTAAAAATAGGGTTGCACTAGAGCTGAGGCTGAGATACAAAACCTTATAGGGGATTTCCAAATGTTTTTAATCCAAAATTAGGAGAGGCTCTAGATTTGGAAGTTAGATTAGTTCTAAATGACCCCACACCTGTAAATATTAGGCCTTATTTTATGAGCCCTCCTACTGTAAATAAGATGAAAAACAATAATACAGGATTGGTTGGACCAAGGAATAATTGAAACCCAGTACTTCAGCCTACTCCAGTCCAGCCTTTTTAACCAAAAAGGACAGACTTGTAGTCAATTATACCGAATTAAATAAAAAGTTACAGAAAATTGATTTTCCCATTGGTGATTTAAATAATTATTATCAACATCTTAGTGGAGCCAAATATTTTTCAATAATAGATTTAAGAAAAAGTTTTTTGCAATGTCCATTATCACCTGATAGTCAAGATCTTACCTCATTTAGCACTATATTTGGTAAATAGAAAATTTAAACGAGTACCCTTTGGTTTACATGTTGGTAGTGCTGTATTGTCCGCCTATCTGGACAAAGTCCTAGAAAATATAAAATTTAAATATGTGATAAATTTTTGTGATGATATCTTAGTGTACAGTAAAGACCTTGATTTGCATTTAGTACATGTCAGAGAGATTGTAAATAGACTAAGCAAACATGGCTTAACGGCAAACCTAGAGAAAGCAAAGTTTTGTTTTGAGGAAATCTCCTTTTTGGGGAACTTAATAAAAAATAATACAGTAACTATAGATCCCGAGCGAACAAGGAGTATAAGAGAATTTATGCCGCCTAAGAACGCCAAACAAAATTTCACAGTTTTTAGTTATGACCAATTTCTTTTCAAAATTTATAAATAATTATGCCGAATTATGTAATCCTTTAAATCGTTTAAGAAGGAAAAACGCTAAATTTGTTTGGACAAGTGAATGTCAAGATTCGTTTGTAAAGTTAAAAGAAGCTATAATGAATCCTCCTGTACTCCAGTTAGCCGATTTTTCAAAGCAATTTATAGTAATGACAGATGCTAGTGGAATAGCCGCAGGTGGTTGTTTGTTACAGGGAAAACGACCAAAATGAATTAATGCCAATAGCCTATTACTCTAGGAAATTTACTGATGCCGAATATAAAATATACTGTTTATGAAAAAGAAGCTTTGGAGTGCACTAATTTGAATAGAAAAATGGCACGAATTTTTAGAAGTAAGAACCTTTAAATTAATAACTGATTAACCAAGCTTTATCCTATGTCCTCAAATTCAACAAAAGGAAGGTAGGAAGACTTGCCCCGGCTGGATCGAGAGGATTTTGGAATTTGCCACTTTGAGGTGGAATTTAAAAGTTTCCACACGATAATGCGCTGGCAGACCGCCCTTTCACCGTTATGTTTGAGGGCGGAGGTCGACGGGAACATGCTGATCCAGAGCCCCAGTGACTGAGCCCGGAACGTTCCAGCACCAGGATAAAAAATAGATTATCGATTTCCTTCTGCCCATTCAAACTCCTTCCCGAAGAGCAAAACATGTAAACCGAAAAACAATCTAATGCAAAGCCTAAAATGCTAGATTAAATAATTAAGTTGCAAGTAACACAGGGATAATTTGTGGTTGTTAATTAATTGAATTTGTTTTTCCGCATTTAGCGTTTTTAAAGGGGATTTAGAAAAAAAATATCAACTTCAAGATAAAGAAACTCAAGCGGAATCATTTCAAATCTGTTTAAAAAGCAATAGTAACGAAATTTATGTTATTTTATAAAAAAACAAATTTTACTAATGTACACAAAGGCAAGTAAAAAAGTAAGATAGGTAAGATATTTTTGCCATGCTTACAGTTAGTTGATTTAGTATATTGAATTCTTCCACAGATTCTTTAATAGGAGGTACATTTAGGCCCATTGCCTTAGAGACGCAATAGAAAAATTAATCAGTTATTTTTATAGAACCCTGATTTAGACGAAATTATAAAGGCACAAAGTTCAAAGAATGATAAATGATTTGTAAA